>NC_072782.1:5134075-5409075 GCF_022539595.1 Amphiprion ocellaris
TTTTTTTTTTTTTTTTTGTGCGCAGCGCAGATTTTCTGTGCGCGGAGACCGTGTTAGCAGTGCGCAATTGCGCACGCGCGCTGCTTAGAGGGAACAGTGCCTGTCTGTATTTTTGTGTTCTTGCATAATAAGTTAATCCATATGCTTTACACGGTGCAGGTTTAGAACAAAGGTTAGGTGCTGTATCTGGTCCAGATTTAGAATGAAGATGGGGCTGTAAATACTCACAGGGTCCAAGAATCAGACTAATTCCCGGGTAGGTTTCTGTGGGTCAGACGAGGAAGAATCTGGGGTGTCGATGAAATCACAATGTGGGGGATAACCTCCTTAAACAGTATTCATTTTTTGACAATTTGGTAAATATTTGTGCAATACTTCTGTCATTGAAATAGGAACTGCATTTTAAGATGCATTTTACATTGAATTTTTTTGCACAAAGTTATTTTTTTAATGTTGAATACAATCTTTAATTTTTCCTCTGATGGTATTGTAATTGTTTGTCCTCATTGACCATCAGATGGCGACAAAGTACTGCTTAACTTTGCACCTTTGTTTCTCTTTCCATCACACTTGTTTCCCTCTCACAACACTCCCAGACTCTCTCTTTCACTCTCTCCCTCTTTATCAACCCACACACTTCTTGACTGAGAAGAATATTGCATAATCAGAGAATGATGCCGTGGCATATATTCATGAGCTAATCTAAACTGAGTGTACTCTGGACTGATCACCATCCAAGCTGTTTCTCAGACTGATTCAAAGCCACCAGCACTCTAAATCTAAATCGGTGGCGGATTAACAAAGGTCACGTTCAAGCCACAAAAACACACAAACACACACTTTTCCACCACATATTGGGGCCAGATTTTTTCCAGTTCAGTTCACTGGTCAAGTACAAAATCTAAAAAATGAAAAGGAAGGAGGAAAAGATTTGAATCTTAAAACAAACACACTGGTAGACAAGCTTAACAGACACAAGAGAAGGGTGATGCACAAAGAGAAAGGCAGACAGAATGTGTATCTAGAGGAGCTGATGTTGGGGGTGTGGAGGACATAAAACCCAGTCCATTCTGTGTTATGTCCTCAGGATTCATTGCTTATTTATCAGTTGTTGTACAGAAACAGAGAGTGTGGGGAATGAAAAATTCAGACAAGAGCCATGGCCTTTCCTCCTTTCAGAAATTGCAATATTACACACACTGGGCAGTAATGGCTTCTGCATGCAGTCATGTCTGTGTGTCACAAAGAGAGATTTATGGTGGATGGCGGCTTCTCGCCATCTCTGCCACAGCAGTAAGTATCTGTGAGGCTCTCTGTGTTTGCATTACCAATATCACATGTCCTGAATGGCTACTACCTCTAAGTGTTCTTTAATGAAGGACACATATGGATGCACACAAATTCCTGCAGTAATGACAGTGTTGTTTCAGTGTCACAGCACGTATAGCACCTGTCATTTTGCGAGCATGAATAAGTGTCTTCCTTGTTATGTCGCTTGGACTTTTGAGCAGAGTCTGAGAAAAGCGCTCCCTCCTAATGTGCTACCAACCTTTCAAAGCTTGGATATAAATTTATTTATTTTTGGCAGTCTGGCGGATATCCACGATGGTGGAAAAAGCTCTTAGGAATGCCAAAATAAAGTACTCAGGTATTAGCAAGCAATGGTCCCTAATGGATGGCGAAGTTTGCCACATTTATTCAAGGCGCTGCCGTTGATGCCCTTAGGTCGTCCTTTGTTAGAGCTCAGAGCAACTTTACAGAAAATACAGCAGAAATTGTTGTTTCTTTCCAAGAATACTGCTCTTTGTGAACATAACGAGATTTAGTCATATGTCCATGGGTGGATAATGTGTTGCTTACTGGCTGGTGTTTGCATGTAGATGGACAAACAGTGGACATCACCCAAAGCTTTGATGAGTTTTTGAAGCTCAATGTGGTGGCTTTGGTTGTTGCAAAAAATTGGAGCGTAAGTGGAGCTGAGGTGAGCCGTGAAAACATTTCTGGCCTTGGACTGTCTTATAAAGGCACCTACCTGTCACTTTAAGTCTCAATAAAATTTAAATGGCAGAAGTATATATAAAGTCACCCCTTGTACAGTTATCATTATCAAGAAAATTAGCTACAGAGAACATAACCATTTTTTTTGTACCAGGTATTTCTGCTGTAAAGTTGGGCATCTAAACGTAGAGGTCTGGAGGGAGTGACTTGCCTTTGCTTACAGCCTCAAGTGAACATTTGAGGAACTGTAGTTTTTGGCTTTTCAACAGTTGCATCACATTTAAGGCCTTTATAGCTACAAGAAACATTTAGGCTTCCTATTTATCGTCATACCAAGGACTCTGTTTAATTGAAGAGCTGAGTAAATAATGACGAAAAACAGATTACACCGTATCAGCACAATGAAACCAAAGCAGCTAAATGGAATTCAGCTATCAATATTTTTATGGCTCACACCTCTGCTTTTCCTACCCGTGATATATTGGTTATATGCAACATTTATTATTTGCTAAGCCTATGTATGTCTCAAAGCTCTCTGTTTCCGTCTCTACACATATATACTGCAAACAGAACTGCTGAAAATCAATAAAAAAATCAAATAGACCCATTATTATTAATCTAACACTGCATTTGTGAACTGAAGGCTATAAAAAACATCGAGGCCTTAGTAACTAGTTTTCATTAGTTAGATTTTTTTTTATCCTCTTAACTTTAAATTCACTAAATGGACATATTCTAAGCAGTCTGAACCTCCAGAAAATCAGTTAATGATGAATTAAAGACTTTTTCCAACAAACTATAGTCTAAAAGAAAATGAACTTCCACATTTACCACATTTGTGTATTACATATTTTCACTGGCTGAAGTCATATTCCTTTGGCCTGTCTGCACTGATTGATTTTTGTACAAAATCCACAAAACAGAAATGACAAAAACAGGAGGTAAATAGCCACATTTCCTGCTCAATGTATAAATGCAATCACAAAATCATTTATTTTTTCTGAAGGAAGATATGCTGTTATTGGTTAATCTTTAACTTCTCTAACAGTTTTAAAGTAGCAGGATCTCAGCTGTGCAGCTGACAAAATCTTTTATGTTATCTTATGTGTGAAAACACAAGATATTTGGAAAGAGATGGAAACGGAGATGGTGAGCAAAGTGAGTGTAAATAAAATCTGACCAAGAAATTGGGAATGTGTGGAGGAAAAAAGACAGAAGGTTGAAACAGCCGGACAATAAAAGGAAAGAATGGGAGCTTTTGGTTTGTAAATGTTACTTCGAAAGCTTGCTATCTATCATCTTCATAATTCATGGAGTCCCACCTGCTCCAATGTACTGCATCTAAATTCCACAGCTGGGGAATTATGGCCGGGGACCATGAAGAAGAAGAAAGAGAAGAGAGAGTGTAGAAGAGATACAGTGGACAGACAGTGAGCAGTAGGTGAGGAGAAGGATGAGGACCACATCATAAAACATCGATACACCTCTAAAGGCCGTGCTATGAGCGCTGCTTACACTGGAGGCCTCTAAATAATTCACATAGCTTGTGCAAGCGCTTATTTACAGTCCAAACAAACATGTATGCAAATATATACAGAAATGCATGCCTGTACACTAAAACGTAGTGCGCACATGAGAGCAGTCAGGGAAACCATACACTTTACATGATTATAAATATGTATTTTCACTGAAATACACAGATTTTGGGCATTTGGCTGGAGTAAATCTTTGAGGCAGCTGTCAGGAGAGAACAGATTTATGTTTATATTTAGCTATTCGGACTGCATCCAGAGTCTGGGTTAAGACTGTTTTGATGGAAAGCAGCTGATAGAGCTGTTTTTGTTACAAGGCAGAGTTTTGCAGTGCTAGATAATATGAGCTGTGAAGGAACGATACGATTACATGGCTCCAACCTCCTTCTGACCTCTTTCTCTACAGGCGTTTTCATCTTGGTGCTACTGGTGATTTCACCTTTGAGCGGTTTACCCATTCTTCCACTCTCCAAACCGAGAGGCTGAACATGTTCTAGACATGAAACTGAGGTGAAATTTCATCAGACTTGATTGATTTTGTGTGGATTTGTGTGATTGTTGTTTTAGAAGTGTATCAACACTGATTTGTTCTCCAGCCGCCCTCCAACTTGTGGTCAACAAGTGGTCCTGGTATGTACGTGTAAATTACGGTGCACAGACAATAAATAAATACATTTCCATCCAGTCTTGTGGGTGGAATGTTGGTGCGACAGTAATTCCTTGTTACAGTGCCTGCAATTCATGTAGAAATAAGTAGGAGTTTGAATATATCCACATCGAAGGGAATCCATCATAATCTGAGAGGTTTTTCATGTCTGTAGCGGTGCTGTTGTATTAATGCCATCACAAAATGGCTATTCATGTCTGAGCCAGGGAGGCCTTGGTTGGATATCATCTCCTCTACGCCTCCATCTGTCTGTGTGTTCTGTGGTATGTGCTATTTCTCATTCATTATCTCTGACTCATCCTTCTAATAACTACCTCTATTTCCTCTCTGAAATAGTTTTCAGTTGTTTCCTATTGTGTGACTAGTCTCCTTCCCTCTCTGACTCATTCACTTTATTGCCAGAATAAAGCTTCCCGTTTTCATCTTTTTGCCTTCTTGCATGGATCGCTTTTCATTGTGACTATCATCTCCTCGCCTCGAACTGTCGGTTTGGTTTATCATTGCACTTTAAGCACCTCATTCTGGTTCCCTTCCTTTCAAACATGTTTTGCTGTCACCTTGTTGCCTCAGGGTCGACTGGATCTGTGTACAAACAGACTTTATTGCTGTTGTTGTGGTTAGAAGCCTTGGCACAATTTCACCACTTCCTCAGGCTAAAGGTTTATCTCTTAATATGTCTGATTTTTTTCCTTTTGGTTTTTTGCATGAAAGAAAAGCAATATTTGTGGGTTCGCTGGCTTCCTGGGCTGTTGCACATAATTACACTTGTAGGCTTTTAGAGGACACAACTTTCAGCTGCTCCTGGGCAATAACAGTAAATTTTCATCTGCGAGTTGATATGATGAGCAGATGTTGTCTTATTAACTCCATCGACAACAAATTGCCAACATATGCACCTGAAATAGAAAGCTGTTTTCAATCTAGGATGGGAGGAATCCTTCAAAGCGAATCCTGCAAGACAATAAAACCTTACATTTTCTGCAGGATTGCTTGGAAGAATCTCTGCATAGCTCTGCTGTTTGTGGTTGGAGCTCCAACAAAAGCATTTCAGCTATAGTTGATGTTTACCCAGTATTTAGCAGATCGCTAAATAATATAATCCAGGATGATGCACTGCGCTTTCACTCAAATCCACTGTGTCCACACTTGGCAGCCAGCAGGAATGTGGTCCTGTGAAGTCCTGCCCAGGAAATAACATTCTCATTACATCAATATCCATTCATAAACCTTCAAACTGAGAGCCTTCATTTTATATGTAGAAGAACGCAGTGCAGGCATCTTTTTTTAAATGTGTAAACCTGAAATGACTAAATGCTGCACGACATCCAAAGACATCAGAATATGACTTCTTTCGCATTTGGTTTTGGTGAAATTAACAGCAACAACGCAACAAATCAGAAGGATTTTCATACAATTTTATTAGCAACAATGTGTCAGTTAGTTATATATTAGAAACAAGGACAGTAACATTTCTGCTGCACTGTACTGAGTCTGAAAAACCAGCTGGATCATAAAATAAAGCAAGTAATTCAAATACTTTAAGGTAAAAGCAACACTGCATTTGAATATACACTTTTAATAATAATGATAATAATAATAATACAATTCTCTTATAAGTCTTTATGGCACTAAATTTCCTGTGCAACTGTCACATAGTTTCAGTTTCAAAAATAACAACATTGAGAACTATTGTGTGTGTCTGTGTATGTGTGTTTGTGTGTGTATTTATATGGCTATCTTTGTGAGGACCAGTTTGAGTTTTAAAGCATGGGAGTGAGGACATTTTGGCCGGTCCTCGCTTTCTGACACACCTTCAAAGAGCTGTGGATTGAGACTTGGTTTTAGACTTAATGCTAGAATTAGGGTAAAAGTTTAGGGCTAACCATTTAGTTACAATGCTTAGGGTTGGGAGTAAGGGGCGACAGAATGCATTATGTCAATGAATGTCCTCGCAAAGTTAGATTTACAAACGTGTGTGTACTGTGGCCTACTGTATTTGCAAGAAAGCACATGTCACAAGAGGAAAAACTTAAAGACTCAAATAACTCACTGCTTCACCTTTGGGAAAATAAATGAGCGTGATCAAAATCAACAGAGAGAAGGATACAACGGCGTTTACCATCCATTTGAAAGGGTGGCAGGTGGGTCCAAGAAGGACAATTCAATCAGCTTCAAACCCCTTCAAACCCAACCACCAGCAATCCCTCTATTGAAATCAAGCAGTAAATAATTTCACTCATTAAACTATGTGTCCATAAAATTCCACCGCTGCTCCTCCAGTCAGAATATCAGCCTTTCAGCCAAGCCAGTCAGCCAAGCGCAGAAAATAAAAACAATCCCAAGTAGGAACTCTCAGAGTACCTCGGAGCAAGAGCACATATTCCTCAGTCCAACGGGTTGAGAGAGGAGAGAGGCCGAAGCGTATGTTATGGCCTGTTAAATATTTATAGATGTGCCTTTAAAGGTGGATCTTTAGCCCGAGAATCCGCATATCAACAAATCAGAGACAACACAAGGAATGTAGTGAAAAGTCCACAAACTTTGGCGAAGTACTAGAATGGAGATCACATTGAAATTTTGCTGTAAAAACATTTCACCTCCCTGACTGCCACCTTAACTTTGAGCCTGTTTTATAGCTTTAATCGGTAAAATAAACATTTACAAAATAGTTGCAAATCCATTTTGTCATGTAATCTGTTTTGGTCATTCTTTGTATTGGATTAAGGGTAAAGTTGCACATGGAAAAGAATACAATCCCTTCACCCTTTTACAAGAAATGTTATTGCACCCCACCTCGGGGTTTAATATACATATGGATGACAGATTGTGTTTAAGTGTACGGAATAAAAACTCTGGTATAACAACTGATCGAGATATACACACACGCACACATGCATGCCAGTAAACTCACATACAGTATATGCACACAAATGCAGTAAACCCCCTTTGGCACCTAGTCCAACCTGCCTGCAAGAACACAGAGGTGATTCTCTTCTCAAGTGTAGAATACTTTATTTACACTGTGTGTTGTCAGCAGACACTCAGAGAAACCAGCCTCCCATCAAACTGGAGGCATCTATGAAAGAATGTGGATAATAAGCAGGAACTTCCATCTTCTGTGAGCCCTTATTTTGCAGGTCTTAAACTATTATGGCCTAAGTTAAGTTAAAATGTATGCAGCTAAAACAGGACACCCCCCTCTTCCTCCTCTCAGCTGGTCATGAGCAATATTTCATCATCTCTGTAATCTGTGTATGGGGAAATGGACAGATCATGCCATCGTAGAGGAGGGAAACACTGGTCTTCTCCTCATCATATTTTGCATGTAGCAGCTCTGAAAAAGAGAAAATCCCTCCTGATTATGTCGTTTTGAAATGGCAGAAATCTACCTATCTTTGAGGCCATGGGTGAGAAAGTAGGGCTACACAGACTTTATCAAACTGTAAAACAAATTCCATTCTTTAAACAACAAAAAAGGATTATTCAAAACAAGACAAACCAAGTTTATGTTGTTGATAATTTAACATTTTTAAATACTTTTAAATACTCTACATTGGCCCAAGTTTAAGGTCATGGACCTGAGCATAGTACCTTTGAAAAAACTGTCCTGAGAGCCATCTGAGTCCTCCATTCTGCAAGAGGTGAGGAGAATGAGAGCAGACTACATCAGACTAAACTGGTCAAGATGCCAAAAACACAGTCTGACTCCAGTCCAGTCCTGCTTAGCTCATTCCAACTCATTTAGGCATCAACTTGCAATGAGTTTCAGAGTCACTCAGCTACACATCGGTGCTGATGCTGCAGCTGCGTGTGAACATGTCTCTCATGGTAACCGACCGGGCGAGGTTTGGTTTACGGTAATTTGAAATGTTTACAGGCACTGGCAGGTCCAGGTCTTGCTGCTGGACGCTGCGATAGCTGATCCGGTCGCCTCCATTCCTCAGCCCATCTGGTTGGTGGTGGATCTGCGGCTGAGGAGGCTGGAGGTAGAAAGGCAGCTCATAGTGTGTACAAGATGGACAGAAGGTCTGTGATCGAGTCAGTTTCCTGGCCAGTGGAGGGGTGGAGAAGAGTGCAGGGCCATTTGGGATGGAGGAGGCGGCGGCCGTTGCCGCCACAATGTTGTGATTGGAGTGCACCGGCGGGAGGCGGGATGTCACCGCAAAGTCTGGCTCCTCCTCCTCCGACTCAGACTCTTCCTTCTTACAGCAATAATACTGATGGTTGGGGAGGAGGGGAAGGTGGGGGGGGAGAGAACAATATCAAATGATGTCAAATCTAACACATTAACAGATATCTGCACCTTAAATCCATTTTCTCATGAGAAGTTCACTAACCCAAATGTTCACTTTTTTAAAAAAGGAGAAAAAAAAGAAACTATAATTATTCTTTACTGTGCGAAATGTCTGCAGCTCGCACTGGCTTGTATACTGACTCCACTTTTCAGCAGAGAATTTGTGGCTGCTATATGCGGCCCAGAAAAATATAGCTCTCAAATTAATTCCTGGCAGCCTGCCAACTAATGTTAAGCCATAATTTGGGGATTACTTTGATCCTAAGAACTGTCATCAGCTCAGAGTGGAAAAGATCCTCTAATTTCTACTCAGCTATGTTGCCTTGTTTCCAGATGATCTTGGGAAATGAACTGCATTTATACTTTTATTCAAGGAGCTTTACACCTAGGCTCTAATTCACCTATTCACTCACACTCAAACACCTTTCATAACGTGATAAACATCATCCATGTACCTGGACTAACCATCAAGAGAAATTCAACAACCTGTGTTTTGCTCAAGGGCCACAGGCATCGTTCTTAGTCCGTGTTAAAGGTCCCATACTGTGTATATTTTCAGCAATTTATAAAAGGCTCATGTGTACAGAGTGTATCTTTCAGTTTTTCAATTCAAAATACTGCAAAGACTTTACCATGATTATTTAAGTCCTGGTTTCAGTCCTGTTCTAAATGTGCTTTTTCAGAGTCTGTAGCTTTAAATGTAGCAGCTGTGATCTTTTTACATGAAAATATCACAGAATTTCAAACACAGCTGTTGTTTTTAACTCACGTGAATGGCAAGTTTGTGATCTGCATGCCAACCACTATTTCATTCTCATAATATTGTGTGACAACCACCACAAAATGCACTAACACAAAGGAATTTCCTTTGGATGTGGGGACACAAATGAAAGTAATCCACTGGGTGTTCAGTTCCTCGGATGTTGGGAGTGCGTGAAAACTCTTGTGTTTACTCTGGCAACCAACAGCAGAACATTTGGGGAGCTAATGGCTGAAACATTTAAGAGTTTGCAGAAACAGCTCTGGAAAGTTAACAAACTGGCAGCAAACTGTGTGGCAGCTCCTCATCCTGAATGGTTTATTTGGAAGCAGCAAGCAGTGAGAAGGTGGGACTATGCAAAGTTTGAGCGATATGGCTATTGCTTTCTCAAATGGAACGCAGCATATCAGTAAAATTCTTACTCAAGCAAACATATTCATATCTTAACAGCTTTTACTTAACACCTCCAACTTTAACCACAAAACAAAATTAAACTGGATTTCCCCATATAGGACCTTTAAGATATACATCAAATCTACAGTACAGGGCAGCTATTCAGAACTTTTGCATCTTAATATGTCAAATGTAAGTTTTTTACAGCCAGATTTTAAATGGATAATAGTAGAGAGCTATGTCAGTCACTATTACACCATTTTTTGTTTGTTTTTTTGCATTAATGTTAAACCAAATTACTCCTTGTAATGTGTAAAAATTTCTAGTGCAGCTCATCCCTCTGGAAATCAACACCCCAGTCTACAGTATTAAGCCGCTTTATGTTCATTGACTGCTTTGGTTTACAATCCCGCCTTTCACTGTCCCCATATAAACTGCGGGAAAGTTTAGCTGAAAAGTAAAGAACCACTAAAAATAAAAAAAAAGAAAAAAAAGAAAAAAAAAAGCTTAAATTGTGTTAACTCTACTTTTAAAAAATCATGCATAAAAAATACTTGGCGACAATCTCTTAATGTTTCACACAGGATACATTTGAGTTTTTGAAGCAGAGCTTTTATAAATACTCCAAGGAGCTTTATAAAATGAGTTTGGGCAAGAATATGAACTTTTGATGAAATTAATATTATGATCCTTCAAACAAAAGAACATTTTTCAAGTCCCTAGACTAAGAGAAATTCATTTAAGCTCTGGTGGTTGGCTGTTAGGGAATTGAGTTTGTGTAAACAAGATAAAGAAATCTGATCTGAGCTCAGAGTGGGTGATTTCTCAAGTTCAATTTCAAGGCAATAACATAAATTACTATTATTTTTACAGTTCATCAGCCACACAAGACTAAGCAATTCTGGGGGTAGAAAACCAAAATAATAATTAATATATTCAGAAATATGCCAGTTTCTGAGATACAGAAAACTGATAATACTCTTGTGTCTTTAAATTGATAATAAGGTTTTAGTCATCAGCTGGTTAGCCTCGTATGAAGACAAAAAGCAGAAACGGCTCGCCTGGCTTTATGAAAGTGGCAACAATGCCCCCTTCCTAGTGTCTCTAAAAGTTCACAAATTAACAAGGTGCCAAAACATGTACTTTGCATGATAAGATTACTCCCTCCTCTAGCTTTTGGCTCTGCAGGAAATTACAAGTTCCAATCAAGAAATGGTCCAACACACAAAAATGAGTGAAAGCAATCTATTGTCTTTACACGTTGTTTTTTGTAACTTTAATAGAAACAAGATATAGCATGTTAACTGCAGCCTTATATTTAATAGACATATATGAAAATGGTATTAATCTTCTCATTAACTGTCTGCCAGGAAGTGAATAAGCATGCAACCCAAAACACTGAAGCATTCCTTTAGGAAAATGGCTCGAATATAAGAGCTGTAGGTTCAGTTATCACTCAATTTGCTACATACTCTGTATGTCAAAACGATTTGTAATGCTTTTTTACAAGGCCAGGCAGTGGAATTATTTCAGGGGATTACATTAGTGTAACATTGGCTATACAGTATATGTAAAACAAAAATAACCCCAGACGCAGTAATAGTAAAACTGCAGTAATCCTCCCCGGTGGAGGTATTAGAGCAATGTTTCAAACTAAGTGGAGTTTGTCAAGCATGAAAATACAAAGCAGTTCATTTCATCCAATTCCATTTACATTTTGTTCTTGTGTAGTACAGAGCTCCACTATGAATTTCAGACCACAACTGCATAGGAAGATGGACAGCATGATGACTTTTTAAGTATTATCTCAGTGTGATTTTCTTAGTAGGAAGTGGAACTGAACTGTGCAACACAGCTAATGTGGGATAAGGATTAAAGAGTGATGTACTAAACTTTAAGACTTTGTAGAGAAGGAAGTGTATGTAGAGCTAAAATATGTTCATTCTGGTCTACTGGTGTGAAATTAAAAATAATTGTTAGTGTTTTTTTCTTCCTTCATAGCCCTGTAGCAGTCTTGTTTCAACACATTCACCTCCTGTTGTGATCTTTCTCTGATTTGATGACAGCCATGAGCTGGAATTTAGTTTTAAGGAAAATTTCAATCCAGTGATATGAAAAAAATAAGACTAAAACTCTTACAGGGGTAATTTTTCTGCAGTATTAGTACTCTGTGTAGAGTTGTGTGATCACACTTGCAATAGTTTTCAGAGTATTTTCACTTTGTGGTGGTACAGACAAAAAAACAACCAGAAAAATACTCAAAACAACCAAAAAGTGACACAAAACAACCACAAAAATATTCAAAACAACCAAAAAAACACAAACTAACCAAAGAGAGACACAAAACAATCTTAAAAACTATGCAAACTCACCAAAAATTTACACAAAACAACCAAAAATTGACTCAAAACAACCACAAAAATATGCAAAACTACCAAAAAGAGACACAGAATCACCAAAAAGATACACAAAACAACCACAAAACTATGCAAAACAACCAAAAAGAGACACAAAACAACCAAACAGACACAAAACAATCTCAAAAATATACAAAACCACCAAAAAGAGACACAAAACAACTACAAAAATAAAGAAAAAAGAACGACTTTCTCATCTTTTGTAAATAAGAGCCACAAGCACAGTTTTTCAGATTAAAGCAGCCATACAATTACAGTCTAATACTCAAAGACAATACTGACCTGCAGCCTACAGTAGCACAGTACTGCGATGATAAGGAGTAATATAACTGTAGCTAGAATTCCACCAGTGATGACCACTGTCCCGGCTGTCATTCGAATGGCTCTCCATCAACACCCTGCAAGGAGAGGAGAAGAGGAGGGAGGGAAGGAAGGATGGGAGGAGAGGAACGGAGGCAGTGACATAGAAGAGGGTGGGTGAAATGAAGGAGGAAAAGGCACACAATTCATCAGTACAGTGGCTTCATTAAGTAGATTATAACTGTGTGTCATCTCAGTGGTGCTTATTGAATTATCCAGCAGCTAGGAGACATGTAATAGAATCATCCTACAAGTGCTGCTTCATAATATGGACGGGATCTCAGATTGGAACTCGTAGAGAAAAAGGAGCGTGCGAGAGAGAGGAGGAAATCGGTGTTCGGAGGCAGGACGGCGATAAAGCTGAGATGCAGAAACGACAAGGAGAGCAAAGATGTAAATGTAAAGATGTGAGAGATGGATGGAGATAGATGGGAGATGAAACAAGAACAGAAGGGGCATGGAAATGAAGGGGAGGGGATAGAGGCTGGATGATGACGAAGGAAAACAGGGCGATTGGTCGACAAAAAAAGATGGTGAAAACATACTTTTTACATGCATGTAGTTGATATTTAGTTGCTCCTGAGAGTAAACATTAGGAGTCACAGCAATCTGGGTCAATATATCATTACAGGACTTTTTGTAACATAGTTGACATTTTTGCTGTTTTCAGGTCTAAAATCAACATGGCCACCTATAACCAAACACCACATGGCATTTTACACAAAGATTCTTCTAAATATTACATATACAACTGAGTAAAATTGAAATTAAAAGTTATTTCTAAAGATATTGTAGTAAACCTGTTGACATGCCATAAATCCACACTTCACTCACACACTACTTTATATTAAATAAGTCAGAAAGCCTTGGAGTCTGGCCAGTCTTTTCTTCAGGAGGAAATGACATCATGTGGAGCAGGTCATGTGATCTGGAATTAACACACTTCCTTGAGAGGTGTTTTTGTAATGAGGAACTTAGATGAAAGTGATTTCTGGGACACAGATACAATTTGTTATTTTCCATATAAAATTTGATATATTGCCAAAAAAGAAATATCTGTCTTGATTATCTCAACTTAATAAAAAGAACAGTTCATTTTATTATTGTTTAACTAATTAGAAGATGGTTGTTATTAAATTAGGACGGTTATTTAGTTGACATGTTAGTGATATTCAGTCATTTTTTATTAATAAGTGATTGCTCCCATAATAAATAATTATGGAATTTGTAAAGACATGATCATAATGAACAAAAAAAACATTAGTTTTTTTTTTAACTTTTAATAAAAATGTATGCAAGATATATCCCATGGACTTCAAAAGTCCCTCAATTATATATCGACCCATTTATATGTAAGGTAGTAATAAGACTAGAAATACAATTTAATTTAATACATGCAGAAGTGGTCTCAGTATAAATACAAAATGCAATATCTATGAAAAGAAATATCTGCAGAACACATGTCCAGTGCACAGTCAGTATAATAACATGACTGCTGTCTTGATGTATCAAGTCACTGGATGTTTGAAGACTCCAGAAGCATCTCCAAAGTCATAATGACACAGTATTTTCAGACTATAATTGCCTCACAGGGCTGCATCCCATTACATAACAGGGAGCATTTAAAACATTAGATGAAGGCCAGAACACGAAGACAGGTTGGAAAAATGATGCACTAAGTTCAAACTACAGACAAGGTGACCAAGATATTTTTCATTTTGCTGTCATTCCACAGTGACTTGATAAAAAAAGCAGCTTGGCATCACCAGACAAATACACAGATGCAAATTAGTCTGGAACCGCTCAGCTCATTTTTGATTTCCAGGAAGTTTTATCAGACCAGAATGCCTCTGGACAGACTTAAAAGAGGAACAAAACGTGCGTATGAAAGCGCCTCAATGGCAGTCCTTCCTATCAAACCCACCCCGTGCTAGATAAGCGGTGGTGATTGGCCTGGCACGGTCCACTCCCGGTGGAAATCTGTTTGAACAGGAGGGGGGCCCAGACGCATTCTGCCAGAGCAAATGAAACATGAGCCCTCAGATTGGTTCCCAGGCTAATAGAGAGGAAAACAGACACCAGTGCAGAAACAGAATAATGTGAGGTAGACGGAGGGAAGCGTCGTGACCTTTATTGCATCAATCAGCAGGAAACAAGTGGACAGTCGTGGACGACCTGGAAATTCTGACCTTAGATCAGAGGTCACAACAAAAGACAAATGCTGACCCTGTGCTATATATTCATCAAGCTCTGCTGAATAACTGCAGATGTACATTTACTGTCATGTTTCTGTCTAGTTTCCATGTGACTGCAGCAGCTGTGGCTTTAGATATTTACATAATCTGAGAGATTTGACTATTTTAAGTTGACATTTGTTGGTGTTTTACAGTTGTATGCAGCAGGATTGACTTCAAACTGACCTGAGTATATTCAAATCAGGGCTGTGCGCCAGTCAATAAACCTCCCTTTCTTCTCTTTAAGGCACTCCTTGGAGAATTTGCTTGTGTACTGGTGATCATTATCCTGGTGAAACGTCTCTATCCATGACAGATGGCCTCACATTATCTTCAAGCACTCTTTGATATTCATTTTGATATTGATGATTTGAAAGTGCAATGAACGTAGATTTGTACTTAATTATTTGAGTGACTAACATTTTTAATTTATCTATTTTTCTTGGAATGTACCAGCTGTATGAGCACCATTTCAAAGATGATTGAGCATTTGTTTGTTCATGCTGAAAAACTCCACAATTTCCCAAACATTGTGATGTAATTCAAATGATCAAACATGACAGTGTATTATTTTTCAGCCTTTTCTGTCAATATAACGCCAAAAAAAAGTGTCCACAGCTGCTACATAACTGGCACTGAACTCACATTAAACTCTTAGCTGCTCACTTATTCTACAATCTGCTACACAGAATCATCAGCGAAAGCAGAACTCCAATCTGTGGATGATAAACGTAGCTGTGCTGACTTCTTGAACGCTGTAATAGTGATGCAAAAATTCAAAAAATGTTCTTGTGAATCTGCAAATCATGCTCAAAAGATGCCAAATCATCCATGATAAAACGTGAATGTCCAAAGAAGAAAAAGAAAATCATGTTTTCTTACAATATTACAATGAGGGAAAAGTGTCTCTTCTTATTGGAAAACCCAGCTTTGTTTGTTCTGTGTTGCCCTGTTGCCCTGTTTTCTTGACATGTGTCATTATTTAAAACTGAACGTCGTATTCTTGCACTGTTGTCACCACATAGTGATGCAAAAATAGAAAATAAGGGAGTTGTGATCTGTCCCCATGTTAAATAACATTGTTATATATTTGGGGAAAACCCGACAGGCTCTTGACAGACGTGGGTGCAGACCTTTTTCCCTTCATTACATCCACAATCTGGAAGTGTCATAGGACCACACCAACACACTGCGTTGTGGATAATTGCCTGAATCCAAAAATAGGCCAGCGAGCTTGTTGCTAAGCTATGACTCAATGGTACAAGCCATTATCAGCAGAGAGCACACTGCAGTATGGGCTTGTGTTGTCAAGATCTAACTCAACTGTGACATGGGCACGCCCAAAAAATACAAACAATTAAAAAGTTATGACACAAAATATGGACTCTTCTGACTGAAAAGCATTTCTAAAAACAGTCATGTTAGAGGATTTCCCTAATATGCAGCTTACAGTGACTTTATTCCAGTTTCTTAAACCTGCGTAAACAGCATCTCTCAGCCCACTCACATCCATTTCACTGTACAGTCTTAGTATTTACTATTCAACAAGCCACCTGAAAACTGTGACCTTCTAACCCTGAAAAAAAACTCTAAACAGTGCTGGATTTCTCAGTGGCTAACTTATTGAAACCATATTACTTTTCATTGCAGTATGTCTCTCCAGAGACGCTCTACAGAGTTAGAATGGATCAGAGTGTCTCTCGGTTCTGTCTAAAACAGCACAGCTGCTGTTCTCTCCGGCTGCAGTACAGCTGGACTCTAATCCAATCTGCAGGCCGCACAGTCCACCGACCAAATCAATATGAAGGAACAACGGGAATAGAGCGTTTGGCCTTTAAAGGCCTCAGGCTGAATTGAGGGAAATGTGGAGGTTTGGGGACATTTTAGATGTCAGGAAAGCAGACGTTGAAGCTGAGCAATACTGATGTATTGCACTGCAGGCCCTAAATCAAATCTTTACCCGTTGCTCAAGTTCGATGAGCTTCAAGCTGTACTAATCATTGTTTTTATTTTAAAATTCAATTACCTGACAAGGCATTGAAGCATCTTTCAGCTTAGCTACGTTGACCAGGGGCTGCAGGCAGCTCGTCTAAAGACCAGCTGTCTAGTTTTCTTGCACCAAGCAGCAGAATGAGTGAGATATTTCCCTCCACAGCTAGTGGAGACCAAAACAGAGCTAAATGGAGAGTGATTATCGGACAGGCATTAAGTGGACAGATGAACAGCTCAGGATGAATGCTCCTGTTGCTCTGCGGCACTGGGCATGTAAGCAGGCAGCTGTTCTGTAAATCTGCTTTATCAGCTTGAAAGGTGATGACACATCAGTGTTGCCCCAAGTGGCCAAAAAAATCTGTTCCTGCCGGTTTAAGTGGAAGTTTTGTAAGATAGACAAGTGTGCTACTCAAAATCTTATACCAACTTTCCTGTTGTCAGAGAGCACTAACCAGCATTACTCAGTCTGCGGTTTAGCATTTGAGAGCATACAGGCACAGGATTTGAAAATGCAGAATTTGAGCGTGAGGGAGGCAGAATCGTGAGCATGACAGATGATCTGAGTGTGTGAGAACAGCTGCGTGGTCACGTTTGAGATGGTAACAAAGATTCTCAGGCTCTGAATGATTGAATCTCTAAAGCAGAAACTCAGACTGAGAGAAGAGTGAACTTTGAACTTTCACAATAAAAGCTTGGACATTCGATATTTCTTTTCCAAAGAGTAGTATAATCCAGTGTATTATGTGAAAAATCAAAAAGTGTTGACATTAAGTGATTAAAACAACTTTCAATTTCTTGGCAAATGATCTATTCACTAAGCTTTTGTGGCAGAACAATTCTGATGGTCAAATACATTTTAATTAAATCTACTTGCTAGCCATATTTTAGAGCAGGGGTGTAAAACATGCAACTCCTATTATTAATTACAGAGAAGACATTAACTGCAAATTGTAAATTTGTAAATTTAAAATTATTTTGTGACCTTGACAAGTTGTTTTTTAAGTAAAATACTAGAGTGCTCATTGTTCTATTGTCATTTTGTGTCTCGTTTTTGTAATATCTTGTCTTGTTTTTGTTTTTTGTCTGACTCTAGTCGTTTGTCTCATGTTTTTGTCGTATAGTTCCAGTTTTTTTTGTTTTGTGTTTCCTTTTTGTCTCACTTGTGTTTTTTGTCTTATTTTTGTCATTTTGTGTTTCGTTTTATTTGATGTTTTTGGTCTTGTTTTTGTTATTTTTGTGTCTTTTTTCTTGCCTTGCTTCTGTCATTTGTCCATTTTTTTTGTTGCTTTATGTCTCGTTTTTGTAATTTTTGTCTTGTTTTTGTTGTTTTTTGTCTTTTTTTGTCTGATTTTTGTCATTCTGATTATAAAGTAAAATACTATACTCTTCAGTTCCAGATACCTGTGACTAAATGTTTTGTGCCTTTTTAGAAACACTGTGATCTGGAAGTTGTAATGTGTAAATGATTAACTGAGGCATAATGCTTAAGTTTTTGATGCACTTTTTAGCACTAAAACAAAGAAAAAAATTGGAGTTGTGGTTATTTATAGGTTACTATACTGTGATTTTACTGATCTGGCCCCCTTGCGATCAAATTGGGCTGAATGTGGCCCCTGAACTAACATGAGTTTGACACTCCTGTTCTAGAGTAACTGTGCACATATCCTCTATTTTTTGTGTGATTTTCTGAAACAGATTCATGTTTTTCTTATATTTTCTTTCTTTTCTATGAATACTTTTAGCAGCAAAAATAGCTAGAAACACTTTTATGAATGAGGCTCATCATCTGTGGTCAACTGTGCGATACCTTCTGAAATGGAACCTACCAGGTGGTAGGATTTACTCTGATCTGGTACAACTTGACGCAAGACTTAAAAACCTGAATCTGACATACAGCATGAATAACAACAAGGATAGGATTCGTTGGGGTTGACAGAATTTGGCAGAGCAGAACCACACACCTATAAGGTAAAAGAAGTCAGAAAATACATATGAGTTGGGACTTAACATCCCTAAATACAAGAAAAGGACTCAGAGAGCACAGTACAAAGAAAAAAATTTCTGACAGATAAGTCCCGATAAGTCCGCAGTGGTGGATTGGTAGTAGGATCGCAATGTGATTGTTAGCAGAAAGCTGACGTAGTGTTCACTTGTTATCACAGTTACAGTGACTCTGTGCCGCTATCTCGCAATGACACAGAAATATTTAACAAGTCTGTGGATCCAGACTATAAGCTGCATCACTGCTAAAATCTAATCACTTGGTCCTTGTGTCATTTCTGATCTTCCCCAAAAATTTCATTCAAATCCTTTAATCCGTTTTCGAGTAACGTTGCTCACAGACAGACTAACAGATGGACAAACCGATCATCACATAACTCCGGAGTAATAAGTTACCAATTTGTCTTTACAGTACTAATGTATCAAAAAGTTGCATTATGAAGGAAATTAACCTGACTTCTGCATACAGAGTGTCCTGTTGCAACTCTAAAGTGGTTGAATCTCGACCACTTGTGTGTCGTTTCCTCAGAAGTTGCCAAAACAGCCGGATAACACTGACAGAGCGAACTAAGAAACGATGCATCATGAGAAGGATGTGCACAAATCTAAATCTGGTCCTACGAATCTGTGTGTCCGTATGCTCTCAAATGATGACTTGCAGACTGAGTAGCACTCTCAAAACTGTTGTCATTGATATACCTCCATGGAAAGTCATCACTATTGTGCACAAACACACATACATACACACACAGACACATACGTCCATGCAGCGTTAGTCATTGTGCAGGCTATGTGTATCTCCTGGGGCTTCATTAATCAGATCAGTGTGTGAGAGATGTGTTGCAGCAAGGTGACAAACAGTGTTAATTATTGGACCACACACACACACATACACGCTTTACAATCCAAGAGGGGGCCGTCGTGGTAAACTGGTAATAGTGGCCCAGTGTTTGCAGTTATTTTGCTGAAACAAAAATCATATACAAAATTTTCTTTTAAGGTCTTTTTTCAGAATATAACTAAAAATATGGATTTTTTTATTTTTAAAAAAAATAGCCATGAGGGGACCATCAGCCCTGCCTGACATCTACATATCAAAGAGTGGCCCTCCATAGCCTTCAGTGGAGCTGTAGGTGTTAACACAACAGTTCAGCCTGACCGACATCTACACATCAAAGAGGGGACTTCCATTGCAGGCTCTGGAGGGCCCCTCTTTCATACGTAGATGTCGGTCAGGGCTGCGATGGAACTGTCTGTGTTACACAAATGAATGAGTATTAAGTCTAAGTGTAACTTTAAAGTTATAAATGTTTAAACACATAAAAGTCATTTGACTTAATTGGTTTCTCTTACAAATCCCTGATTTGTTTGGCTTGGTTGCTTGGTTGCATGCACTAACATCATGCTCTTATCAAGAACTGTGACATCAGAAACAATTACTTAAATTTTTTATATGTGCGTCTCTATTCACATATATTCAGAAATACAGTTGAAATTTTTGTAAAGTAATATTTTTGAATGTTTGTCACATTTCCTGACAACAAACATATCTTTGTTTTTCATTTTATATTAGGGGTTCTCACATTTTGCTGTGCTAGTATGAAATAACTTTGAAATGAGATGTGTGAATTTCAAATTGGACCTTTGTATTGCCTCTTTATTATTTCACTCTTGAAGGTAAAACCTTTCATTTGAGGCTCGGATTTAAAAACTTCTGCAACTACAGTTTAATGTGGTCTAATGAACATCTTTTTAGCATCCATTTCAGAGTAAATAATTATTACAACAATGTCACAATAAAAGTTGTAAATGACTCTTTCTCTAATCAGGACTATATTGTAAATACTGAAACGATCTTCTATCCATGTATAAACACTGGGGTGTTAATGTCGCTCTGTGCTATCTAAAAGGGCCCTCGTGTCGTTATGGACTATCTAAAAGAGGACCCCTATCATTCTGTACCACCAAAGTGTGGACCTTATTCTCTGTCAGCCATAAAATCAATCAATTTTGTGAATAAGTTTCCACTTTAATTGAAAATAGATTAATTGAAGGAACTATGATATTATTTAGCATTACACTCACCTTCCTGCAGTAAGTAATATTTTTGAAAATAATTTTAAACATTGCATCTACCTGTAGATTGTGTTCAAAACAAACTGAATGAGGCTTATTTCATTTAAAGTGTTAAACAGAAAAAAGTAAAAAACTACAGTCTCGATGACTGGTGCAGAACAAATGCTGACAGTGACGCTACTATTGGCAGCAATGACAGTTTTGAGAGGTGGTGACCAAATCCTGTGCTGATGTGACTGAGATATTTGGTTGCACCGGTGCTACTATTCAGAAACTTACTTTGGAGCCCTGATCCCAGATGTGTGCACCTGAACATTCCTATAATATGTTTGCTTCTCTTCATCGTGAATGGTGAATTAGCACATACAGACCAGACCTCGACACATGAAGAGTGAAATATCAATTGAAGTGAACTTGGAATGGAATGACAATGACCTGGTTGACAGAGAATCTGCACACACGTGTACAATTCATCCAGCAGATTTACAAGCAGTGAAAAAGGGCCGCAATGGAATTGTGTGTGCCACACAAATGAATTGTTAGTAAGTCTAAGTGCAACTCTAAAGTTTTAAATGTTTAAACACCTCTCCTTTATACAAATATTGTGAAAATCATTTGACTTAATTAGTCTCTCTTACAAATCCCTGATTTGTTTGGCTTGGTTGCTTGGTTGCATGCACTAACATCATGCTCTTATCAAGAACTGTGACATCAGAAACAATTACTTAAATTTTTTATATGTGCGTCTCCATTCACATATATTCAGAAATACAGTTGAAATCTTTGTAATGTTTTTGAATGTTTGTCACACTTCCTGACAACAAACATGTCTTTGTTTTTCATTTTATATTAGGGGTTCTCACATTTTGCTGTACTAGTATGAAATAACTATGAAATGAGATAAGTGTGAATTTCAAATTGGACCTTTGTATTGCCTCTTTATTATTTCACTCTTGAAGGTAAAACCTTTCATTTGAGGCTCGGATTTAAAAACTTCTGCAACTACAGTTTAATGTGGTCTAATGAACATCTTTTTAGCATCCATTTCAGAGTAAATAATTATTACAACAATGTCACAATAAAAGTTGTAAATGACTCTTTCTCTAATCAGGACTATATTGTAAATACTGAAACGATCTTCTATCCATGTATAAACACTGGGGTGTTAATGTCGCTCTGTGCTATCTAAAAGGGCCCTCGTGTCGTTATGGACTATCTAAAAGAGGACCCCTATCATTCTGTACCACCAAAGTGTGGACCTTATTCTCTGTCAGCCATAAAATCAATCAATTTTGTGAATAAGGTTCCCCTTTAACTGAAAATAGATTAATTGAGGGAACTATGATATTATGTAGCATTACACTCACCTTCCTGCAGTAAGTAATATTTTTGAAAATAATTTTAAACATTGCATCTACCTGTAGATTGTGTTCAAAACAAACTGAATGAGGCTTATTTCATTTAAAGTGTTAAACAGAAAAAGTAAAAAACTACATTCAATCACGATGACTGGTGCAGAATAAATGCTGACAGTGACGCTACTATTGGCAGCAATGACATTTTTGGGAGGTGGTGACCAAGACCTGTGCTGATGTGACTGAGATATTTGGTTGCACCGGTGCTACTATTCAGAAACTTACTTACTTTGATACTAATGTTCATAATGTGGTAACAGACATTTTGGAATAAGTCAAAACATCACCTGTTTTTTAATGCCTTTTTGATTCAACAACTCCAGCTCTATACTAATATGCTTGTGTGGACAGAGGTAAAGCTGATGTTCCTGAAGGTTGATGCCCAACCCCCACACACAATTTACATTTCTATGTTGAGGTGCTACTGGAGACACTCTGCCATGGCAGAAGAGACAAACAGGTTTTTGCTGTAGCACAGCTCAACAGGCTGACTTACATTCAGATCAATGTACCTTGTAGTTATGCATGAATAAATTCTATCAGTTTCAGAAGTTTTATTCACTTTGCAAATCGTGATAATCCAGGTATTCACAGAAAACTGAACCATTTAAGTCAAATAAATAAATAATTCTAGTTTCACTTAACAAATGTGCCAGAAATTTCATGTGTCAGTACAACCTCTTGTCATGTGTTGTTTTTTTGTGTTGTTTTGTTTTTAAAGCTAGAAGTATGAGTGTACTTTAAACACTTTAAAGTAGATTTTTCCTGTTTCTGAATATGTTGAGCCTGTCTTTTTCATTATAGCATGAACTGTCATTTGTTACCTTTAACAGCAGCGGAGAATTACATCAGCCTACTACCAGTGAAAAACTGCTCTGTCGCTGCAGGAGTTTTTAACTTCCAAAGGCATGGAAGGCCTCATGAAAATCATCAGCTAAAACACACCTTGACCCGTACTTCAGAATCCATTGCTGAGTGATAACTTACTGTAAGGCTCAGGTTAAACAAGCCAGATTCAGACTTCTCATCTGTTCTAGATAAATCTCTTTACAAGACACAGCAATGACAAAAAAAATCCCTACAAATGGTCCCATCATTCTTTAATTCACAAATCAAGTGTGGGTGTTTTTTGGTTTTAGTTTTATTCCTACTTTCTACAGAAATGCAGAGCAAGACATTCCTTTACAAAAACAAAGTGGATCAATATTTGTTGGACAACAACTTCTCTACAAAGCTAGATTCCTTTTCTGTCACAGCTCTGTTGTGTGTTGTCCAGTCCTTTTATATCTGCTGGACGAACTGAGCAGACATGTGTGTAGATTGTCCTTCAGTCAAGCCCCTGTGTTGCTAGCCCAATTCACATCAATTGAACTCTTCGTGTGTCTACGTCTGGTCTGGATCCACTGATTCACCATTCATGGGCTGGTGGATCAAACAGGCTGCTGTGATATGGGATTATCAAACGAGCAGCTATTAACACCATGGGTGAAGTCAATGAGAGGAAACAGGCAGCTGTAACTGCAACTCCACACCGCTGTCTGTAAACAGTGGTATTTTTCCTCAAGCTGACATCAGCCATGATGCTAACAGCTATTATGCAACAGACAACCACTTGTCCACTCTGAGACAAGGTAAATGTGGCTTTACATATAATAATCCCAGGCAAGTCTCACATATGCAACCAAAATGGTTGCATATGTAGCTATTTTTCAAGAGTGTCTGAGTTAAAATTTCACATTGTCAGCAGTGTTTAATGATCATCAGGCTGATTTGGAGACACTCCAGCCATCATGGGCAGCTACCTTGTTAGATATTGTAAGCACAGGTTGCAATTTTTCTTGCTCTTTGGCTCAGTCAGTCTCTCCCTGATGGACATGTAGAACAATCCATTTAGCTGTTGCTGTGTTCCAAAGATGAAATGACGTCTAGCAGATTATCCCAAAATAAATGAATAAATGTGGACAGAGACAGGTTTGACTCTGACACACATGATGATCAGAATGCAGGAGCAGCTAGGGAAAGATGATGGAGTCAGTTAAACAGAAAAAAACTAGAAAACTACATTCAATCACGATGACTGGTGCAGAACAAATGCTGACAGTGACGCTACTATTGGCAGCAATGACAGTTTTGGGAGGTGGTGACCAAATCCTGTGCTGATGTGACTGAGATATTTGGTTGCACCGGTGCTACTATTCAGAAACTTACTTTGGAGCCCTGATCCCAGATGTGCGCACCTGAACACTCCTATAATATGTTTGCTTCTCTTCATCGTGAATGGTGAATTAGCACATACAGACCAGACCTCGACACGTGAAGAGTGAAATATCAATTGAAGTGAACTTGGAATGGAATGACAATGACCTGGTTGACAGAGAATCTGCACACACGTGTACAATTCATCCAGCAGATTTACAAGCAATGAAAAAAAACCTTGCAAACAAAATTAAGACAGAAAGGAAATAATCATTTCAAATGAGTTGTTGTCCAACAAGTATTTAATGCTTTTTTCCTTTTGTAAGGACATTTGCTGCTATGTGTGTCTGCTAAAGGTAACAAATCATTTTTGAGATGCAAAAACCCTTGAAAATTCCCTACATTTAACTAATGTAGTACAAAGAGATTGCATTGTTTGCTTCACAGATCAAAACCTCATGCTTTTCTTTACAATTTCGTACTGGTGGATCCTGGTGGTGGTAAAAATATGAATGTGAGGATTTCCTTTCCGTCAGAGGTGCGATTTTGATACTAATGTTCATAATGTGGTAACAGACATTTTGGAATAAGTCAAAACGTCACCTGTTTTTTAATGCCTTTTTGATTACAACAACTCCAGCTCTATACTAATATGCTTGTGTGGACAGAGGTAAAGCTGATGTTCCTGAAGGTTGATGCCCAACCCCCACACACAATTTACATTTCTATGTTGAGGTGCTACTGGAGACACTCTGCCATGGCAGAAGAGACAAACAGGTTTTTGCTGTAGCACAGCTCAACAGGCTGACTTACATTCAGATCAATGTACCTTGTAGTTATGCATGAATAAATTCTATCAGTTTCAGAAGTTTTATTCACTTTGCAAATCGTGATAATCCAGGTATTCACAGAAAACTGAACCATTTAAGTCAAATAAATAAATAATTCTAGTTTCACTCAACAAATGTGCCAGAAATTTCCTGTCAGTACAACCTCTTGTCATGTGTTGTTGTTTTTTTGTGTTGTTTTGTTTTTAAAGCTAGAAGTATGAGTGTACTTTAAACACTTTAAAGTAGATTTTTCCTGTTTCTGAATATGTTGAGCCTGTCTTTTTCATTATAGCATGAACTGTCATTTGTTACCTTTAACAGCAGCGGAGAATTACATCAGCCTACTACCAGTGAAAAACTGCTCTGTCGATGCAGGAGTTTTTAACTTCCAAAGGCATGGAAGGCCTCATGAAAATCATCAGCTAAAACACACCTTGACCCGTACTTCAGAATCCATTGCTGAGTGATAACTTACTGTAAGGCTCAGGTTAAACAAGCCAGATTCAGACTTCTCATCTGTTCTAGATAAATCTCTTTACAAGACACAGCAATGACAAAAAAAATCCCTACAAATGGTCCCATCATTCTTTAATTCACAAATCAAGTGTGGGTGTTTTTTGGTTTTAGTTTTATTCCTACTTTCTACAGAAATGCAGAGCAAGACATTCCTTTACAAAAACAAAGTGGATCAATATTTGTTGGACAACAACTTCTCTACAAAGCTAGATTCCTTTTCTGTCACAGCTCTGTTGTGTGTTGTCCAGTCCTTTTACATCTGCTGGACGAACTGAGCAGACATGTGTGTAGATTGTCCTTCAGTCAAGCCCCTGTGTTGCTAGCCCAATTCACATCAATTGAACTCTTCGTGTGTCTACGTCTGGTCTGGATCCACTGATTCACCATTCATGGGCGGGTGGATCAAACAGGCTGCTGTGATATGGGATTATCAAACGAGCATATATTAACACCATGGGTGAAGTCAATGAGAGGAAACAGACAGCTGTAACTGCAACTCCACATCGCTGTCTGTAAACAGTGGTATTTTTCCTCAAGCTGACATCAGCCATGATGCTAACAGCTATTATGCAACAGACAACCACTTGTCCACTCTGAGACAAGGTAAATGTGGATTCTCCTTCTTGTTTTGCCTATCCAATTCACATCAACTGAAACCCTATAACCCTTCATGCATCTCCATCTGGTCTAGCTGCACTGATTCACCATTCAAATCATGGCGACTAACGATCTTTTTCCAAAGACCCAGTCACTGTTCAGATCACTGTGCAGGGTTATATATATATACTGGTCTCCTCACAGAAGTTTCAACTTGTCTTTTCTGTTTTGGGGAGCGACAGGTTTAAAGGACAGAAAGCATTTTCACGTGTTTTTACTTCATTGGAGAATCATCTACCTGAATATTTTATTTGTGCATCTTTCTATCAATATATAAAGATATAATAGTTGTATAGGTAAGGATATTGAAGAGGTACTGCCCTACCATCCTTCAAGTTTTTTTCTTCCTTCAAGCAAAGAAAATGTAAGGTAAGTTGCAGTTCTTTAATTTTCTAAAACCTCTATGTAAATGCTAACAATTTAAAAATGACTTTTTTTCCACTTACAATATAAACAAATTTATTTATTTAATGTAAGTTATTGTATTAATAAACCTAAATAGATGTTGTTTCAATGGCCTTCTTTTTTCAACATATGGAGTGTATTGCACATAAAATATTATTTCATATTTGACAGGAAAATGAGACCCAGAAGAGTTTGTCCTGAAAAGGAAGCTTTGCACTTCATTGCTTCTGGGCAAGATAAAGGCTTGTTTCAGAAAAAAATCATCAATCAGGAGAAAGGTATGGCTGCACATAAAATTCTGTTGTCAATATTGTATGTCTGTTGAAATTGTAATTAATATTCAGTTTAGCACCTAATGTATTTTAATGCAGGAAATTGTGTATTAGAATTATTTGTTCTAGTTATGAAAATGTACCTTCCCAATTTGCCATGTAAGCAGCCTTAAAGTAGTTTAGGCAGATGCAAAATGTGAATTTACTTATTTGCTTTCTTATTTGAAGTTAGATGGGAGGATCTGTTCCACTTAACAAAACACTTGAGAAACAGAATCCCATTATCCATCATGCTAAACTAAATGGGTGTTGTGTCTTATTTAATATTTATGTCTAAATATGTAGGTAGCATTGATATTCTCATAGAACTCACAGCAAGAAAAACCTGAGAAGTTTTGCTGCACTATTATGAAAATGCAGATACTGTAATTCTTCTGCCTCATAGTTAATCTAAATATTTACAGTGACAGGTTTCAAAGTATTGTTGACAGTGTCACTGCTGAGCTGTTTTCTGTTGGGTGTGCCTGGTATGCAGCAACACATGAGCATTTACGAAACTTATATCACACTATTAATGTATTCTTATTTATTTTCTATTAATCAGGTTATGGAGTGTTTGCCACTAAAAACATTGAGCAAGGAGAATTCCTGCTGGAGTATGTTGGAAGACACATCACTGGATCTGAAGGAGAGGCACTGAGCTGACGATGCAGCATTTCTGTACTTCTACTGTTTTCAGGGACAATCTTTCTGGTAAGATTAAATAAATGGATGGCCTAACTAAATAATTGCAGTATTTTGTTAAATGTTTTAAAACTGGAAAAAAATCTTTCATCATACAGTGTCGATGGCAGTAAAGACAAGCAAGACTTGGAAGATTCATAAATGATGATCACATCAAGCCAAACAGCAACATTAAAATAGTACGTATGTCTTTGAATTGTTTCCTCATAATACCTTTACTCATATCATTTGTGCAACCTCAGATAAATGTAACAGTATTTGATGTAATAGAAAATGTATTGTTTGTGTATGTGACCCAAAGATATTGGATGAGCAGAAAAGGCCGCATCTGTGTGCATTTTCAAAGTCAAATATCAGTGCAGGAGAAGAAATTGTGTATGACTGCAGAGACCCTGACTGCCCATGGAGACAGGTATTTCTATTCCTATATTTTTGCCATTCCATCATTTAATTGAGCATGTCTCTAATCCTCACCAAAAATCATTCTTCAAAATTCTGAAAAACATTGTCAGTGATATAGTAAAACATACTTTCAATCACTGACATCATCTTGTTGATGTAATTTGTTTCAGAAAACCATTACCTCCTCATGCAGGGAGCTCCAGGAAAAGGCGGTAAATCAAAGACCGTATGTTTCTTTTTTCTTTTTGCATGCTTTACAAAATTTTAAATGATGACAATGCCTAATGGTTGTTTTTCTGTATTTTCAAGGAATCCCGCTGGAAGAGTTCATTAGAAAACCTTGAATCTCAGCCTGGCGTTACGAAAATTGGGCAACTTGTTTTTAACAGCAACAAAGGCTGCAAATGGATGCAATGCTGCTGAAATTTTCCCAGGAGGGCTACGAAGTTGCAGTGAAAAGAGTTGCAAAGCATATTTCTGAAAATGAGATTAAAATGGCACATGTCCTATGTTCAGAAAAGTTAAAACCAGAACATCTTTTACAACCAATTGCAGTGTTGGAAGATAGTTACTTTGCCTATTTTGTCTCCCCTCTTTGCGAATACAGTCTGGTGGAGGTAATTGAAAACAAGAACTTTCGTGAGAGAGAAAGTTTGACTGAGGCTCGAAGACTGGGGATCTGCCAGGAGCTACTGCAAGGACTACATTAAGTCCATTCACGCGGGATTTTGCACAGAGACCTGAAGCCTGAAAACATTTTGTTTGGTAAAAAAAATGAATAAATTGTTTAGTCATAGCCATAAATATCTGGTAGAATGTGTTTATTATCCAATTTTTCATTAGACATGATAGTAAAGATGATGTTATTTTGTGGATATTGCATTAAGCAGTACATGTCTAAGGATCATTTTCAATATTCTACAGATATCAGCAACAAACTGTTTATCGCAGATTTTGGAGCAAACAGAAAACTGGATTTGGCACAGCCAACGTTGCTGTCTCAAATGGCTGGATCTTTTTCTTGGTCAAGTTATGAGGATGTTGGAGGCATACAATACAAGTACAAGAAAGAGTCAGATATCCAGGTAAGTTCATGATGGAAATGAGATTGACATTCAACACAATGCTAACAGTGATTAGCCAGGGAGTGTCTGTGATGTAGTGATGGATTCATCTTCTCACACTGAAGATGATATATCTGTCATTGAAATGGTAATTATGGATTAATTTTTTTTGGCCAGGGCTGGTAAATATTGATTTTAACTATGTGCTAAAACTACAAAAAAATGTTGTGAGATAATTTATAGCATTCATTTTCTTACTCTTTTTTTTGTATTTCAGGAAATAGAACCACAGATCTCCCTTTCCCTTGATATGTCAGAGGAAGAAGATGATGATGATGATGAACCAACAGAAGTAGATGATGAAGTAACCAAGAAAGTCATCAGAAAAAAGCAGTTAAGACTGGGATGAAAAAGGATGAAAATGTCCTTGAATGCAGTTTGAAGGGTATCCAAGTGAAAATGTCCTCAAACACCGCACACAAACATGTCTACGACAAGAAAAATTACTGCTTCTATTGTCAGAAGCCTTTCGGAAAAGTTTCAAGACACCTGATGCGAAAACATCAAGATGAAGTTGACGTTGCAAAGGCACTTGCACACAAGCAAGGATCCACAATGCGCAGCCTTCTTCTGAGCAAAATATGGAATGAGGGAAACTACCGAAATAACTGTTCAGGCCTATCCTCTGGTTAAGGACAAATAGTACCAAAAAAACAAACAACCTACATGTCATCAGCAACAGATCATATACCATGCCAGTTTTGTTTGGCTATGTGGGGGGGGGGGGGGCTCTTTTTGTGAGCTTATGAGTTTTTTTTCTGTTATAAACTGTCTTGACAGTTTATTATGTAAAAAACCATTAGTTGTGCTTTTTACTGTTTTATATTTGTGACTGTAGGCAGGTGTTATGTGACAGCTATTGCTATTACAAGCAGTTAGGTAGAATACAAAACATTAGTGAAATGTAATGCTTTTCTTTTTCCTTAAAAAAATACTTATTCCATCTGCTTCTAAATAGCATTTAAATAGATAAAGTTTGAAAATGGTTGGAATATGCTCTGAAATTGAACCTTAGTATATTATGACAAAAATATTGAATCCAGTTATGTTTGAAGATACTGATTCTGTAAGTAACCCATCAAATATACCATCTCATCTCAAACTATGTTGAAGTTTACATTTTTGATTTCCCTCAAAAAACACCTCAGACTAATGTCAATCAGCCAACTTGCATTTACAGTCGAGAAAGGTTATAAAAACACCATCTTAGGACTTTGTAATGTCCAGGATTATTGAATTGAACATGACTCATCTCTTAGTTGAATCATTGATCAGGCATATATCCTCTTCTGTTCTTACACACACATGCAGGAGTGTGAACATCGCTCCATGCTATCTAAGAGGGAGTCTATGTCATTCTATGCCATCAAAGAGGGGACTCTTATCATTCAGTACCATCCAACAGTGGACTTTTTTTCCTTCTTCATTTAATTCTAACAGACATTTTCAAAAGGTTTTTATGCATTATTTATTTTTTTAATACTTATTGTGTATTGTAAAAAAACTAATTAATTTGCTGTCAGTATCCCCAATTGATTATTTCCGTTTATACGCAGTCGTGGCGAATGCCATGTACTAATATAAAAACACTGCAGCAGTTTCTAGCAATGATGTGATGCTACATGTAAGCTCTGTACCTTTACAACACTTAAGGTTACACATTAGCAGGAAATTAGGTTCAAGCTTTCTGTTCAGTCATGTTAAACTTTGTGTTTGTTAGTTATTATAATCTAATATATTAAATGTAGGGCTGCACAGTGGTGTAGTGGTTAGCACTTTCGCCTTGCAGCAAGAAGGTCCCTGGTTCGCGTCCCGGCTTTCCCGGGATCTTTCTGCATGGAGTTTGCATGTTCTCCCTGTGCATGCGTGGGTTCTCTCCGGGTACTCCGGCTTCCTCCCACAGTCCAAAAATATGCTGAGGTTAATTGATTACTCTAAATTGCCCGTAGGTGTGAATGTGAGAGTGCTTGTTTGTCTGTATATGTAGCCCTGTGACAGACTGGTGACCTGTCTAGGGTGTCCCCTGCCTTCGCCCGAGTCAGCTGGGATAGACTCCAACCCCCCCCCGCGACCCTAGTGAGGATTAAGCGGTGTATAGATAATGGATGGATGGATATTAAATGTAAATCACAAATGTGTTGATAGTAATGCTATAACATTTATTTGTGATACCCTTAGGTTACTATTTTTACATTTCAAAAATTTCTTTCATACTCATCCATTCTGTAGTGTCCATGCCATGCCATGCCATGCCATGCCATGCTATCTAAGTGGGGCATCTGTGGTTAACTTTTTTCTCCACCATGCATCAACACATGCTTCTATTTACAGACAGAGGACAGAAGTACATTGTAAAATTTGTTAAAACCAGCAGTGAGTGATGCTAGATTCAAGCTTTGCACATTCACGGCACAAATTTGCATTTGTCTTCTTAGAAGAATTTTTATCACACCAGTAGAATGATAGCAGTTAAAATTCTTCCATTCTTTTAAGTTTTGATAATTATTTTTTATGTAATATATAATTTAGTTTATTTTTTTTTATCTGTGTCCATTGTGGAGTGTGAACATCGCTCCATGCTATCTAAGTGGGACCCGTGTCATTCTGTGCCATCAAACAGGGGACTTCTATCATTTTACAAAGTAGTAGTTTCCATCATATGCATCAACACACATTCTCAAACATACTGATTCAGGACACAAGTATATGGTCAAATGAACTTAAATTCTGTTCTTGGGAAAAATGATCAGAGTGTTTTAGGACTGAAAAATTTGAGATGTTTTATAAAAGTCTAACATCTGTATTTTAGTGGTTAATTCAAAATTTAAAGAAATTATCACAATCCTGGAAATTTTATGGTCAATATTGTCCTGGTTTTCTTTCACTACTTTTTTAAAAAAATTGTCTTTTTTCAGGTTTTTTTGTGATAGTCCTTTATTTTAGTATAATTTAAAGTTTGAAGCTAGTTAAGACTTCTATTAAAGTTTAAATTTCCTTACAAAAAAGAATCAAATCATGTCTAATGAGACTGGTTCCTTCAGTAAGTAGTGCTGTAAAAAGTCTCCTTTTACAGCCTCAGAGCCTCTCTGGGGGGGGCAAGCCATTCATACAGCAGAGGAGTGTGTGAACGACGTGTGTGAATTGGTCGTTGAAATACCTGCTCCTGTCTACAGAGGTGCTGCTGAGTGCGCATATTTACACATACCTACCTGCTGGGCCCCACTTGGCAAAAATTATAAAACTTCACCAGAAGGTTTTAGACATGATTTTAGCATGATCTAAAGCATGTCCAAGTGGGGTCCGGAAAAAGGGCCACTGTTGGAAATGAGGGCCCCACTTTGTGAGTGTGTAATGACGCCAAGGCCACACTTACATAGTAGCACGAGTGCACACAAACACACACACACACACACACACACACACACACACACACACAGGCAAATGAGCAATTCATGCTCCATTGTGAAATAGTACTGGAGAAGGGCAAACTTGTCCACTCAGCTCCTTTTTGCTGCTGTTCGTCCACGGGAACGTCGAGAGTCGGGGCTCAGGAAGAATAGCAGCGGAGAGCACGCACACACAGCAGCACACACACGTACACACACACACACACACACACACACACACACACACACACACACACACACACACACACACACACACACACACACACACACACACACACACACACACACACACACACACACATTCACATGCAAGAATTTTAGTAGTAGCTAACAAGCCCAGACAGTGGGCTTTGGAATAAATTGCAACGCTTCGATGAAACATGGCAGGGATCACAGCAGAGGTCTTGCTCAGGATAATGGCTGTTGACAGGCTTTCAGTTCAATGGGGGAGAAGTACACAGTAGGTGGTGAAGTGGAGTCGTATACAAGAGACAATAACATGCCCCGAAAACAATGGAAAGAGCTCCGTTCCAATGGTAGCTGTCAGAGAGAGAGACTTCACACACACACACAATGTACAGACACACACTGCATATGCTGCCACACATGTATGGCTCTTCATTGAAATGACAGAAGTCCTGAGAAATGTTATTTTTAGTGACAGACACCCGTCATGTGTCTATGCCAGGAACTTGATTTTAATCTCACAAACAACAAAGCTCCAATCTGTGAATATAAAGAGTGACATAATGACCAATGCTTCATGAAGAATTCATAGAAATGTATTTGATTGTGAAGCCAGCAATAAGCTGTGCAATCAGCAGGTATTCAGCTTGCATTTGCCAAAATAATTCACAACACTTTTAACCATATAACATCCACCTACAGGGGGTATAATTAATATCAGAGGAAATTAAAGGTCATACAGATTTCAATTATTCAACAGTTACTGTATCTTCCATCGCTTCCTTTACACTGATATGTATTTGGGTCAATATATAATTGCGGGGCTTTTGTAACATAGTTGACAGGTATCATAGTTGACAATTTTAATGTTTTCAGGCCTAAAATCAACATTTATTTTATTCTAGCCAAACACCACATGGTATTTTTACAGAAAGATTCTTCTAAATATTATATATACAACTGAGTAAAATTGAAATTGAAAGTTATTTCTAAAGACATTGTAGTAAACCTGTTGACATCCCATAAATCCACACTTGACTCACACACTACTTTATATTAAATAAGTCAGAAAGCCTTGGAGTCTGGTCAGTCTTTTCTTCAGGAGGAAATGACATCATGTGGAGCAGGTCATGTGATTTGGAATTAACACACCTCTTTGAGAGGTGTTTTTGTAATGGGTAACAGATACAATTAGTTATTTTCCATATAAAATTTGATACATTGTCAAAAAAAAGGAAATATCTGTCATGATTATCTCAACTTAAAACAAAGAACACAATCACAACTGTTTTTGAATAAACTCATTTTATTATTGTTTAGCTAATTAGAAGGTGGTTGTTATTAAATTCGGACGGTTATTTAGTTGAGATTTTAGTGATATCCAGTCATTTTTTATTAATAAGTGATTGTTTCTATAATAAATAATGATGGAATTTGTAAAGGCATGATCATAATTAACATAAAAACATTTTTTTTAACTTTTAATAAAAATGTATGCAAGATATATCCTGTGGACTTCAAAAGTCCCTCAATTATATATTGATCCACAAACAGTATGTTTATACAGACTAAAACTTAGAAATGTCCTCTGATTTGTTGTGATACTTGTAATAAAACGGTATGTCCTTAAAGTAGCAGTTTACTACTTTATTCACGTTCTTGAGAGTTGGATATGTAGATGGATACTCTCATGTCTAATGCTTTAAGCAGTACACTTCCTCAAGTGCTGCAATCAAGTACAGTTACAGGGATCAAAATATAGTATATTGGACACATGTTTGCTCAACACAAGCCTGAAAGGTCAGTTAGCAGCACCCAGAGTTCAGACCAGACGAGGTGAAATGGTCTTTAGTCAGTGTGCTGCTGGAACCAGCTTCGCTTTAAGCTTAGATTTGCCCCACAGTTAGCCATTTTTAAGAATAAGCTCAAATGTTTTTTCTAAGTGAACTTGTCTGTACTTTTATTCACACAATTCTAATTAATTTATTTTATGATTTATTGTATGCTTTACTTCTCACCAAAAATTTTTGTCTGAATGTTCTTAAAGAAATATTTTCTTTAACATTTCTTTTTTCCACCAAAAAATGTTCAAAAATTTCCCAAAAATGTTGAAAATGTGGAAGTTTTCACTGTGAAACATTTTTTTCCCCACATTTTCAAACTTTAAAACAGGTCAATTTGACCCGTAGGACGACACGAGGGTTAAACAATACATGATAAATAAATTAATGGATTTAATTTATTTTAAAGTCTCTCTCAGGCCTAAATGGAAACAGTAACATTGGCAAAAGCCTTCCCCTTTTCTTCACTGACAGACTGGAGTACACATTTTTTGATAAGCTTATGAATTTCCTACTTGATCCTTGTGATATTCACCTACATTATCTACATTATCCTGTCAGACTGCACTGATCTGCCCCGTCCCGACTCACCCTGCTCCAGCATAAAACTTCACCTGCCGCACAAAATGTCTTTCCCAACCATTTCTTTGTGTCTCTGCACCCACCTCTAAGAGTAATGACAACACACACCTCGCCTCAGGTAAAGTTCTTCACCCTCTACTCAAAGACACTGACCAGTTTAGTTCATTTATAACCTTGAAACAGGTACAGGGGAAATCCCAAAGGCTGCTACAAAAAGGCACGAAAAGGAGGAATTTGGTGTTGCAGACAAAAGGAAAAAGAAGAAGCAGTTTTCTCTGGTAGCCATAAATGCAGCAGTTTTCATCCTAGCAGGGCCTGGGCAACATTTCTGTAATTAGTGTCCCTCTGTGAATGATATATCATAAAAATGGCTCTGGGCTAGTATGAATATAGCACCATGAGGACGTTTGAAAAAACTTAACGGTGACCTGAGGGTCTGTTCATTTAATTATACAGCTCGCTAAATGTCTCTCATCCATCTGAATGACCTTGCTTTGCTGTTCTTCCAGTTCGAATAGCAGGCTGATGTAAGAAGCGCTTCGATAACTTTAAATGCATCGTGCATGCGGGAAAGCAATGGAGCATGTCTGCCCTTCCTTGTCCACCACATACGTTTTTAGATAATATCCATTTAGGCTTTTCTCTCTGGAGTTTGTCCATTTTCATAAATATATCAGAATGTCATGATACCATAGAAATACATACAGTCATGGAAAAAATTATTAGGCTACCCTCATTTTCTTCAGTTTCTTGTTCATTTTAATGCCTGGTATGCCAGTATGGATGGAACATGGCAAATGCAACTGTGTGAAGGGTGAATGAACCAGGTCATGTTTGGGGCTACTCTTGAAAACAGTCTTCTTCCATCAGCTGGAAAACTCTTTCCTGACTCCAATGACTGGATTTTCCAACAAGACAAGGTCAGTTAAAGCCTGGATGGAGAACCAGAACATTGGAACCATGCCTTGGCTGCTCAATCACCAGATCTAAATCCAACTGAAAACCTGTGGAAAATCATCAAATGCAAAATTGAGAACCACAAGATCAAAAACAAAGCATATTAGTTTGAATTAGTGCAACAGGAATGGACTGCTGTGACAGCAGAACAATGTCAGAAGCTGGTGGAGAGCATGCCAAGATGCATGGCTGCAGTCATCAACCTTGGAGTCAGTGAGTTGAGACTTGACAAGCAAATTGCTTCTGTTGTCAAGGCTAGCTTTTTCCAGCTACGTCTCCTCATTAAAGTCAAGCCCTTTCTTTCCCAACACGACCTGGAGAAGGCCATTCACGCTTTTTTCAGTTCTCGCATCGACTACTGTAATGCACTTTAATTTGGTATCAAAGACATCACTCCAACGATTGCAGCTGGTTCAGAATGCAGCTGCCCGTCTTCCAACCTGTACATGAAGATACAGTAGCATCACCCCCATCCTCTCCGCCCTCCATTGGCTCCCGGTCCATCATTGCACCGAGTTTAAAATTTTTACATTTGTTTTTAAAGCTCTTCATGGCCTTACTCCTTCATATTTATCTGAGCTTTTAACCATCCACCGCCCTAGCAGAGCCCTCCGGTCGTCCACTAGATGGTGCTGGACGTGCCCAGGTCTCGGTACAAGCAGTGGGGTGATCGTTCCTTTGCTGTTGCCGCTCTGAGGCTCTGGAACGCACTTCCACTGGAATGCACTTCCACTGGAACTTTGTGTTCTCACCGACCTGTCGCTAGTCAAGTCCAGACTAAAAACTCACTTATTCAGACGTGCCTTTGACTCCTAGCACTGTTTTATTTTCATGTCTTTCCAAAATGCCTGATTTAAATGTTACTGATTCATCTGTGCTGCATTATGGTTTCATGTTTTTTATGGTTTTGTCATAACCAAACTGTATTGTTTTGTTTTATCATGCTGATGGAAAGCACTTTGGTCTTCTTTTATGCTGATTGATTCATCAAAAACAATGGTTTTGCAATCAAGTTCTAATTCCTGTGTGTATCATGTGACTAAAACAGACAGAAAAGAAAACATGGAATCCCTAAAAGCTGTTTTTGGCAGAACAATGCCACAGCTGTTGATGGAGAACTTAAGTGATTTTGGTTATCATCAAGAAAACTATGGAAAATGTCTAGATATCAGCTCTGAATTTAAACTGTTATGAGCTATTTTTGTTGTTATCATTATATTTATCCAAACAAATGTACCTTTAGTAGGACCAGGCTTAAAAATGAACAAGAAATTGAAGAAAACAAGGGTGGTCTAATCATTTTTTCCATGACTGTATACTAGGAACGCAGAGAATCATCACCATCACTTGCAATATTTCTCGAAAATGCCACTTTGGGTTTGGTTTATTCGCCGTTTTCGATTAAGCCACTTCAGGTAACAAAGAATATTCATGCAGGGAAGATTAATGGTGTCCCTGCTACAATATTTCTATCCTGAAAACTATAAACTTCACATTTCAAGGCACTCACTCACACATTTTGTGAATATATTAGATATGATATATAACGCTCTAAGATTATTGCTTTCTTTGGTAGATCACAAGTCGGTTCAAAGCCATAAATAGTCTCCTTTAATTTTCCCACCTTCCTCTCTTTGCTACAAATCTCATTTATGATTGATGTACTTTAGCATGAAGTCGATACAGGATTTACTGTAACTGTCACCTGTTTTCACCATGGAGGAAGCTGTTAGCTCTTACAGTTCCTACAGATATGGAACAGAACATGGATTGTTAGTGATTCTATGTGTGTGCTATAGCTCAGGGACAAAATCATGTTAAGAGGGCTGATTTCATGAGTCGCTCTGGTAAGGGCTGTCGTCATGTCAGTGTGAAAGAAGTGAAGTTAAAGGATATTCTACGTATGTGCCAAGGTGGAAGCGGGCAAACTTTCCCTGCACTTCTAAGAACAGCATTAACAGTATTAGCTTCCTTTTCCACTTAAAGCCATGCAGATTTTTCTATTAAAAATTACAAAAACTGTTCAAAGGATGACATTTATCTGTTTGTCAGTCTGACATTTATTGTTCATTGAAGAAAATGAGCTTTCGATTTTGAATCTTTTCAAAAGAATTGCACGTAATCACATTGTGCCAGTCTGCCTCCTGCTCCTCCCCTCTGCCATACCGTGTCCTACCCTCTGCTGTGCAAATAATACCGCTGGTCTGGGTATGACAGGCTATAATCTTGGCACCAGCAGGAGCTCAAGTTGGCTCAGAGATATTGCACTTCTTTGAACTTCACAGTTGATGAACTGAAGAGCAGTTGCTTGCCCCGAAACTCATTCAGCAACGCATCAGCTCCTGTCATTGAAGAACATGGACTTTTAAAAGAAAGGTTCAGAGTTTTTAAAGGTCAAAATATAATTGAGGGACTTTTGAAGTCCATAGGATATAGCTTGCATACCTTTTTATTAAAAGTAAAAAAAAAAAAAAAAATTATGTTCATTATGATCATGTCTTTACAAATTCCATCATTATTTATTATGGAAACAATCATTTATTAATAAAAAATGACTGGATATCACTAAAATGTCAACTAAGTTTAATAACAACCACCTTCTAATTAGCTAAACAATAATAAAATGAGCTTATTCAAAAATAGTTTCGATTGTGTTCTTTTTATTGAGATAATCATGACATATTTCTTTTATGGCAATTTATCAAATTTTATATGGAAAATAACAAATTGTATCTGTGTCCCAGAAATCACTTTCAACTAAGTTCCTCATTACAAAAACACCTCTCAAGGAAGTGTGTTAATTCCAGATCACATGACCTGCTCCACATGATGTCATTTCCTCCTGAAGAAAAGACTGGCCAGACTCCAAGGCTTTCTGACTTATTTAATATAAAGTAGTCAACAGGTTTACTACAATATCTTTAGAAATAACTTTCAATTTTACTCAGTTGTATATATAATATTTAGAAGAATCTTTGTGTAAAAATGCCATGTGGTGTTTGGTTATAGGTGACCATGTTGATTTTAGGCCTGAAAACTTCAAAAATGTGAACTATGATACAAAAAGTCCCGCAATTAAAATATAAAATATACTGACCCTTTAGTTTTTAGTCACAAGCCAGAAAATATTTCTTCTGGATAAAGCCAATGCGGTTAAATATATGGTAATCAAACAGTAGCTGCAATTAAGAGGATTATAGATAGAACTTTATTTGTGCATGCCAGTATGTATTTCTAGTTTTCTCTATCCTCATCATCATGGATCGCTCATAAAATTATTGATGCATGATTCATACATGAGGGCGATTCATCAACAATTCACTTTCATAAAGGTATCAGCATGCATGGTGTTCCTGCAATCTACATCAAAGCGTGGCACGATATTATAAGCTTAGAGATTAGAAAATGTTTTTCTTTCTTCTCAGCAAAGAAGAAAATAGAGTAAAAAACCTTGAAAACAGGCATCAGTGGTTACATTTGTGTCTGCTTTATCTTTCCTATTCTTCATATTCTCATCTCAGTAGGAATAATGATAAATTAAAGTTAAATCAAGCGCTTTATAAATTCTGGATCTGTCCTTTCTGACCGCAAAAAAGTGAAAAAAGTAAGCTGACGGTGTAGTTCAGACACTGTGTGCACCTTTAATTAATAAGTCACTGTTAACCCTCGTGTCGTCCTGCGGGTTAAAATTGACCCGTTTTAAAGTTTGAAAATGTGGGAAAAAAAATATACTTTCACAGTGAAACTTCTGATGTCCACATTTTCAACATTTTTGGGAAATCTTTGAACATTTTTTTGGTGGAAAAAAAAGAAATGTTAAAAATGTTTCTTAAGAACATTCGAAAAAAAATTTGTGAATGTTCTTAAAGAAAATATTAGAAGTTTTACTGATATATATATATGTAATCACTTTAGATATTTTTAGGATTTTTTGAAAGATTTTTACAAATTTTTTGAAAATATTTACAAGAATTTTCTTGCAGAATTTGGGGTATTTTTTAAAAATAAAACTTTTAAGGAAAATTTTTAAGGAATTATTGGAATTTTCTTCCTGAAGGTTTTGCAAATTTTCAGAAATTTGGGGATTTTTTTTTGCTGAATTTTTGGATTTTTTTCAGACAAGGAAGCAATATTTTTTGGTGCCTGTAAATGAAAACAACAGGAGGGTTAAAGCCAGTATTTGTTTGTGTGTGAAAAGCCCAAATGATCAAAAAAATCTGCTGCAGTACAAACACTGTTCATTCTAAAAAGCCTGTCCAATCCTCAGACACACTCACTGAAGCAACTTTACTCTAAAAACAAAAGCAGTAGTCACCGTTTGCACTTAGAGCTGCACAAATACAGACAAGAGCAACTCGACAGCAACTACAATCTTGCAACCTTTCGGAAATAACTGCTGTTGAAGACACAATATCAGTCTGTCAAGAAGTATTTACTCTCTTTGGACTGCTCTTTATGATTGAATAACAACAATGGCAAAAATGAAACCAACAAATAAAACCAAATCTCAGCTCATCTTGGGCAGTGCATAACCTCTGTGCACATACGTGTCTGTTTTATTCTCTTCAATAAATAAGATGAATCTATTCAGTCAAACTACCTGCTGTCTATCCCTGGTTGACTCCTGGTTTGTACGTTCAGTGTCAGTCAAATCTGCCTCTGAGAAATTGCAGTGACAGTTTGCTTTAACACTCAGAGCTCCATTAGGACCTCCTGGTGTGAAAAACATTAGCCCCGCAATGACACCAGGCAGGTAACAGGAACCGAGTCTGTGTTTGCGTGAGGTAATACTCTGCAAAACGCTGAAAATTGTGATCATTAATAAAGACATACACCACTTGGTGCACGCGCACACAGACACACACAGACACACACGCGCACACACGCCTTCCCTCCGGCTACATGGTCTCAAATAAATGTAAGTCCTTTCCTTCTTCCTTAATTAGATAAAAAAATCATTAAATTACATTTATTCTTTGACACTTGACAGTTAGAATTTCAATTTTAGCCGTTTCCTTACTTCCCTCTCTTTTCTCAAGCAACAGCATGATAGATTGAATTGTATCCTTCAATTAAAAACCGGTTAGTTTGGACTCAAAAATGCATCCATGTGTCTCAAAGAAGCAACTTTCTGAATGAAGTCACTTCACAGTTCACAAGTGATGTTAGATTTAATCAAAAACTGTTTTGATTGTGTTCTTTTTTTTAATTTGAGATAATCATGACAGATATTTCTTTTTTGGCAATACATCAAATTTTATATGGAAAATAACAAATTGTATCTGTGTCCCAGAAATCACTTTCCACTAAGTTCCCCATTACAAAAACACCTCTCATGGAAGTGTGTTAATTCCAGATCACATGACCTGCTCCACATGATGTCATTTCCTGCTGAAGAAAAGACTGGCCAGACTCCAAGGCTTTCTGAGTTATTTAATGTAAAGTAGTCAACAGGTTTACTACAATATCTTTATAAATAACTTTCCATTTCAATTTTACTCAATTGTATATATAATATTTAGAAGAGTCTTTGTGTAAAAATGCCATGTGGTGTTTGGTTCAAGGGAATCATGTTGATTCTAGGCCTGAAAACAGCAGAAATGTCAACTATGATACAAAAAGTCCCACAGTTCTATATTCTTCTATCTTATTTTCTATGGTGCGTTCAAACCCTCTGCTGTTTACAGTTTCCATGCATGGTCACCACCAGGATATGACACGATGTCAGTTTGTCAAACAGAAGTTTGTTGTGAATAGAAAGCACACACCCACATCTATCAGCACAAGGTCTGTTTCTGGAAACCATGGGTATTATTATGCAAATATATAATTTTTTTGTGCCATTGCTGCACTTTTAAGTTGAAGTTCAAGTAAACTGTGACACTTCATTTTCACCACTTTAACATTTTAACAGCTGAAAGCTTTTTTCTCTTTCGAACGTCCTCAATCGCCCACACAGGAGTTCTCATGTTATCTCGCAATGAATTTTCTCTTAAAGTCACTTTTTTAATGCAAAAGGTAAAATGTTGTCTGCTGGCCAACAAGTGAAAGTTGAAAGAGGCAGGCGGCTTGTTTTTTCTTTCTTTTGCACATCGAGTCCTGAGCTCCTTTTAAATCAAGGACACGTAACCTGATCATACTGTCCTCATGCCGGATAATGGATATTTCATCTGATATTTTATCTAAACGTATGCATTAAAATGCACCATACAGTACCTGGCCAGATGCCACAGTGAATGTAGCGAAATGAGAGGTGGTGTAGTGAAGGTCGAGTCATATTATAGCATCTTAACCTGGTTACGGCAGCGCTCACCACTACATAACCCCCTGCTGATGCACATGTCTGACAAAGCAGAAGAGAAAATCAGTCTTAAAGAAAGCACAGCAGTTCCTCGCTGGAAGTTCTGTTTGTTTGTGCACCAAGACTCAACTAGAAAGTTAGGAGTATATGTTTTTTATGAATGGGGGCTAAATATAGGCAACATTTTAAGGAAACTGCCCATGTGTGCTCACTCTTTGTCTTTTTCCTGCACCAGTGCTGCTCTGCTGCTCTTCATCTTTTTCTATCCTCCTCCATATTACAACACTGCCACTCATGTCATTCACCTGTCATCTTTCTCCTGCTTTTGCGTTCCACTGCCTCTCTGTGTGTTTCTTTGCCTTTTCTCCATCTGTTCAGCCTCTCCCTCTGCTCCCTCCACTATCCTCTGTTCAGCCAGAGCTCGCTGTCTTTCGGGAGCGTAGGCAGGACTCGGTTTTAAGCATCACGTTGAACAGCAGTGCCACTCACAGGCACATACAGTGAGAGATGGATGGATCCCACTGTGCAACGCTTTTGCACATTCAGAGTCTGTCAAGCAAACATGGCATTTACAGAAAGTTACACAACTCAAAATAGTCTCAGGAGAGTCGGCGGTTACTACATATTCCAGGCACAGATGAAATCACTGCACAGCTGCGGCAATTGGCAAAATTATATCTGTCGGATACACGAAAACGTGCACGAAATACCATCAGCTGCATGAGCCACTTAAATATTTTGCATTCTTAGAAAGCTCTATTTCCTCCCTTTTAACACGAACAGAGCTACTTTGGGGATTGAAAAGAGATTTTGGGATATTCTCATTCTGTCTTATTCTTTTTTAGTGTGTCTCTTAAGAGAAAACTAATTATTTCAGGGAACCCAAATACAGAGCAGCTGATGAAGAAGGTCTGCCTGTATGGCAGGAGGCAAATAACGCAGCCATCTCTGACACCAAAATTGCAGTATTTCACTGCAGGAATGTCAGTGGCACACCTTATTTTTGCCTGTACTCCAACCGCAGCCCAAAAATACCAAATTGGTTAAGGTGAGGGAAAATGATGGCCTCAGGAAAATGGCATTTCACTGGCACAGAGCTGAGTTTTGTACATTACACTTACACAGATTGAACCCCTCAAAAAAATATAATTTTAGAACATTAGTGTAAATATTAAAGTGTTTTTGCAGGAATGACTTAATTCAGTATGAAAATTACAGAAATTTAGAGATGAAATCATGCAAAGTGAACATGTGCTTTTGTGTTTGACACAGTAGAAGTGTATAGATTTGCAGTTGCAAGAACATCTTGAAAAATCCTCCCTACTGATTGTGTGTTCATTTTCTTGCCTTTAGGTAAAAAAAAAAAGGCAATTATGACTTTACAAAAAACATATGCATGAAGCTGAAAGGGTTTTTTACAATCTTGATGTCCGACTTTGCCTTATCTGACCAACACAAATGTGTGACATCCAGCAGACAAGCAGAAACAATGCATGGTATTTAGCTTCTGTCATTAGAAAATACGTCCTTGAACAAAATACCGTTTGTGCTTTTAAGTGCAACTCACACAAAGAGAGAGTAAAGCATGAAATGCACGATGTTTGCACTGTTATGCTCCACAGTTGCATCTCTGGCTGCTGCATGCATAAGTGCCTCCTACGATCCATGTTGACACAACAAGTGGACATGCATAATTAAACCTTGGAGAACCAGAAACAGGTCAAACACCCAAAGGTCAGGAGGGAAAGATATGGTTTGACAGAGGAAAAAAAAAGGCAGAGGGCAGGAACAGGCGCGGGTAGAAAGAATGAAGGAAGTGATCAACAAGAAGAAGAAAAGGTAGCAGAGGGCATCTTTAAGAGGATGATATGATGAATGTACACATCCTAGATGGGAACGTGTTAAAAGCTCAAGCTGTGGTGATTGCTTGGTTGTTAGTGCTAATGGTCAGCGCTCAAGAGGCAGTGTGTGTAAGAGTATGTATGGGTCTTCAGTTACTATGGCGACAGGACTATTGCAGACTGACATTTCACCATCGCCTTTTCTGTTTTTTTGTGAGTAGGCGGTTTAGAACTTCTAGCCGTATTGTACATGAACCAACTTTCCCCCTAAATTCACTCATTGTGTGCTAATCTCTGGTGACACTGAAGCAGCCAGACGGAGCGACTCAGAGGAATAATACGACACAAATTCATGAATCTCCTTTAATGTGCACTTTTGTTGTGATCAACTCTTACGGTGGAGTAAGTCATGACCTTGCTGAGCTCGCTTGTTCTTTCATTCTTTTCACTTCATCAGTTTCCAAAAGCAGCATGCTGACATTTGCAACTTTATAGTCTCAGATTTAACATTATACAGCTGAGCCTACATGCTGCAGTGATAAGCGTGAAGGCTTTGCACTGGGAAGTGTAATGAGAAAGCCCTTGAGGTTTTTTAAAATGAATACTGCAGATTATAGATGTAATGCAAATTGTTAACTTAGCCTGAACAATGGGGTGTCTGCCTTTATGTTTAGTATTGAATATACTGTATGTACTGTGCTGCAGGCCCTATGTGTAGTCAGGCAGGCCATTGGTACAAGTTGTACAAGTGTTTTTACAACATTTTCTAGCTTCAATCCAGTCCTGAGATCTGAGAATACAGCTAGACTGGGTTCTAGTTGGTTTACCATGAAAATCCCCATTTTTACCAAATTATTTTGACATTTTTATTGAATTTCAAACACAAATACATCTTAAAGGTTCCATATTATACCATTTTTTAACAAGTTAATGTAAGTCTCACATGTCCCCAAAATACCACACAGGTCATTCATTCTACCACGCCTTTAAAATACCCCTTGTTTAAGCCCTGTTCCAAACATGCTGTTTCTACGTCTGTCAATTTAAATTCAGTTGAGCTGCTGCTGTCCACAAACCAACCAGGAAGAACACTGTAATGTCAGAGTGCGTTCCAACATTTGTAACTCCAGACTATATAGTACGCCAGAAAAGACTTTCCCTACACATAATGCATCAAATGTAGAAAGGAAAAAAACACCTGGATATCCTGCTACATTCCATCAGTATGCAAGCCTGCATGCTTTTCTGTCCATTCTGACCCACAATCTTCTTTACGTAGGTACATCATATACACGTCGTAGCATCTCAGCAGATTAGAAATGAGCTTGAGCTGCCGAGACCACAAAGACAAATGACACAACAGACGGCAACAGCTATAGCTTAAGTCACGATATTTTGATGAAATCATATGTCCCAGTTGTATCAATACCGGATGCAACAGTGTGTAGCTGCAGTTGGAGCTCGGAGGAACTGCCGGGGGTAGTGCTTGTTTTAGTTATTTATTTGATCAGAGACCATGCAATTAACATAGGAAACATCTGATGCCTTCCATATAGAGTGTAGAGCATTAATCTAATTTTCAACTCCTCTCTCTGGTTGGGCTTTTCAGTAAAAGTAGACAGAGGACCAACAACACTGATAAAAACAGCACAGACAACATTAGAAACTACACTACACACACCACATTACACACACACACACACACACACACATATAATGACACAATCCACAGTCAGTCGGACCTTATAGATGTCGTAGGTGGGTAGATTTTTTCTTTCTTTTAGCCAATACTTTGCTTCTGCTGTAAAAGTTTTTAAATCTGCTAACATATTAATTTCGTTTGGTAATGTGTTCTAGATGTGACAGCCTTTGATTGAAAAGGCTGTCTGTCCAAAAGTAGTTCTGCGGTAAGATATTTTGCATTTGTTAGGTGGAGCTTCTGGTGACCCTGCATTATCCTTGGAATGAGCAGTATCTTGTTCCGAGACACTTTCTGATATATGGAGACTGAAAAGAAACAAAGTGTCGGTCCTTTCTTACATTTTGTAGGTGTCTAGATACACTGGAGAAATGGAAATAACTGAGTTTTGCATGACACGGCCCCTATAAAATCTCTGCAGAGCTACTTCTCATAGCTTTGACCTTTAAACTTCCTGATTAGGGTTTGAAAGCGTACAGTTTGTGAATGCAATGAGTCATATCCACCAGATTCCCATAAAACATCCAGGGATGCCATCCTGTCCCCAGATCGTCTCGATTAAGTTGTTTAGTACAATGAAGTCACCGTAACAATAATTTTCGAATGACTATGAAATGAAGCTCATCTTCACAGCAAAATGCCTAACTTTACCATAATTTGAACAAATTAAGCCTTCTTTTTATGTTTTAATTAATACAGCTGCCTATGAAGTGGAATCTAAGTCCCAAATCATGGGCCAGAGTCTAAGACTTGACTGTGTTCAAATGCTAAAGATCTTCCAAAAAAAAAAAAAAAAAAAAAAATCACCAGGAGAAGTCAGCATTCAGAGGCAGCAGGATTTATGGTCAACAACAATCCAGGAGTAGTTCTTAGCAATGATTAACACCACAAGAAAAACCAGAGATACTGAGCTGTGCATCGTCTTTTATGCTGTGAGAGTTGGTCATTTTTCCACACCTATAAGGCGGATGATAGGAGGGACAGTTTTGACACCATTATACTTTTCTAAATCCGTTGGTCAGATCATAACGTCAGATTATCATATTTCACCACTAGATCTCACTTTACAGACAAGATTAGGTTATCATTAGGTCATGTTTTACAGAGAACATGCCCAGACATGTTCAACCCTTTGGCTCCACATCTTACCCTTATTATTTTGTGATAGATTTCATGCATATTATACCATTATGTATTGTTATGTTTCTAATATATTTTAAAATTTACAATACCTTAAGTTTACACCATTATGTTTTGAGTTCTCCACATATCATTTTCTAAAAGCATGTATCGTCACACCAAAGTTACTGGTTATAGTTTGAGATCTTCCAGCTGTGTGTGTCCTCCACAGACACACACCATACCATCAAAACATCAGTCATTACTAGAACATCCATTATTATGTATTTTATACATATGTTTTAGCTCTGGACTTCAGTCATATCATCTTTTACTTTTAGCACGTCGTACTCAAACAATATGACACTACACTACTGACTCTATTCATGTGTGCATAAAAACCCACCAATACAAAATAACCGGATGCCACAGATGATGTGTGAGAATGGAGGGACGCTGGAGATCAGGTCTGCTTCTCCACACCCTCCTCCCTCACCTCGCTGCTACTCTTTGGAATGAGCTCCGGCTTTTCGTTCTTTTTTTTTTTGTTCCTTTTTACAATCACTCACTGGGATGAGGCCAGCTGGCCGATGGCTGGCGTGCACACGCCTGCGCTCGTGCCCGTGCGCTGGACTGACACCGGAGGTCTGAGGCGGGGACACGCGTGTGTGTGTGTGTGTGTGTGCGACGTGTGATGATGTGTGAGCATGTCAGGGGTGTAGCTGCTGCTGCAGGGGGAGGAGGGGGAGGGGAGGATAGACGGGTGGAGGAAGGGAGGAAACGGGTGGTGACTGTTTAACATGATCACTGAGCAGCCATATTCCCTCCCCCCCACACACAGCCTCAATCCATACACTCCACTTCGCAGATCCATGATGATTCTACCTCCCCACAGTGCGTTTTGAAGGTAATTAGCTGATATGTGAGTACACTTTAAATGCTCACAATAAAAGAAGTGGATATGCTGCCTCTCTATGACTCTTTAAACCTTCTCTCCCTCTATTTATATGCATTCTTCCCTCTGCTGCACCTCTATCTTTTTTCATCACCCATCTGTCTTTGAGTTTTTTCTTCCATCCTACTCATCTGCTTGTCCTTCAACTCCCTCCCTCTCTCTCCTCCTCTTCTCTCTCTCCTGCTGTAAAGACTGAGAGGCAGACAAGAAACACACAGTCTCTCATATTCACTCTCCGAGGGGGACTTGAGTGTGCATATATGTGTGTGTTTGTGTGTGTTGTGAGTGTGCGGGAGTATGACTGATCTCCCAGGGGGCCAAGGTTGGTCTGAGGGTCATTGAGGAAGTCGCCATGGGAACACAAGCCCCGCCTTGTCTTTCATTGTTGTAGGCTCTCTTAAGCCACAGCATAGACTCTACTAGCTTTAAATAGTCCTGTCTTGCACTGAGAGATTGTCACTTCACATGGCATGATGAGGACAATACTGGCATATTTGATGATCATATTTGAATTCACAGGCATCAATTTAAGTGTACGACCTTCAGTCTTCTGTAAAGATTTGACTGCAAAAATGAAATGAATGAGGGAGAAGTCAAGACTCAAAATGACAAAATCAACTTCAAACCTCTGCAAATTCACTAACACAGTAGAGAATAATAAATATTATTCCTGTGTAGCTTCTGCATAAAATAGAGGCTGAACTGAGAATGAAATCTGCGGTCAAACAACACAAACGAGTTAATACTAGAACAACAGATACTATAACAACAGGTAGAAATGCCGAATGACTCACTTGCGTATTATTTTCCAGAATATTTTTGCTCCTACTAGCAAACACAAGTTTCGCCCAAACTCTTAAAATCCATCCATCCTCTAAAGCACACACAAAAAACAAAGCATCTCATAACTATTCCTACACTACTTTTAAAGCACACTGCAAGGTTTCTGCAAAAATCCAACATGCTCCCAGTCTCCAGTGTTTATGCTGATTTTAAAAAGAGCAAACATGTTTCTATATTAAATCTAAACCCTGTGCAAGTTGCAGTTTAGCCCTCCCCGCTTCACTTGTGGGTTCACATTTCAGCCGGTTAGTAATTATTTCATCCACCAGCACCAGTGTTTCCAAAACACCCAGCAGGTTGTGGGCTGCACCCTGTGCTCCCTGAAACGTGCTGTCATTTTGACCACATTTTCAGGAATGCTGTTTTTTTTTTTCAGTGCACAGCCTCAATGCTGCTCGAGATGCATTTCCACCATGCCTAAAAATATCTGCGGCGAACAGTTTGGATGTGACCATGGCTAACAGTTGGTGACAGTAGCTGTGGCTCACAAGCCATGCTGTTTTGTCAGCATGTGGCGAGCCGAACAGCCAGCAAGTGTTCCGGACAAAGCAATGGACCTGTCCTTCTGATTTTACCCTGTTGTCTCTCTCATCTATCCATCGTTCTGCCACAGAACATGCCTGTATCTGTTCAGCCAGCCTATACATACGCTAGTCTTGATCATGGTTTAATGAAAGCTTGTAGAAACACAGCCTGCTGAATGTACATGTGCATTAGATGTGTTTATGAACGATAAAAGCAGATTTCTGCCATACTGACAAATGACACGTGAGTGGTTCTGTCCATGGTGCTGAAATGAGAAGCAAAGTAATCTATCTATCTATCTATCTATCTATCTGGTGTGCCTTTTTGTGCTGAGATTTTCATTTTAAGGGACTTCTTGTTTGAATAAAGGTTAACTAAACAAAAAAACCCCCACATTAATCTTCAGTTTTTTTCTGCCACAAAGCATGCATTCACAGCAAAGAGGATGATAATAAAATGTTAGAAGATGAAATTTCTTCCAGAAAAGGTCAAGTATTACCTTCAGAGATAAGTGGAATTCTTCGGGTCACATCTAGGGCAGTGGTGGCTCCTCGGAGCTCAGGTCCCGACCTCAGCTGCTTCTACTTTATCTCGACCTCAGTCACTAAGCAGTGAGACCAACTCAGGACCCCCAGGGAAAACACACAAAAAAGCTCCAATGTCGATGAAGTAATGAACTAAAAAAGCTCAAGTGCCTGCGACCTGTGACCAGAAAAGTGGAGAAGTCAGAGTAAAAGAAAAAAAAAAAAAACAACCCACTGGGCCTGATCCTCTTCTGTTGTTAATTAAATAACACAAAAACAGCAGATGCGCTCTTTTGCTGAATGTCCAAGTTATTTCTTCTCTCTGAGGACTACTTTTTCACACGCAAACTCTTCTAATTCTCATGCAGAACATTTTTTTTTTGTCTGTGCAATTCCAGAAAGACCAGAAACACTCCAAATGCGACAAGAAAAGAAGCCAACAATCTCTCGGGAAAAAAAAGGTACGCTTGGAGCAGAAATGCGCACAGGTCCATCCACCGCTTGTCTGGAGTTGTTTGAACAGTACAGACTGTCTAACCGACGCAAAAAATAAAATACTCCTACGCAAACATCATCATCACCACCACCATCAGCAGCTTCGGCAGCATGTGTGTTGGAGGAGGAGACCTGGTGAGAGAAAATCTGCCCATCTCCGTTTCAGGATCCCACCGTCCGAGGAGGAGGTCGAGGTCAGAGATTTGTTAAGCTCCAGGTTCCCCAGCTCTCTTTCTTTCTGTTTTTATTCTCTCTATCTATACGCATCTACCTCTTCCTCCCTCTCCAGTGCGCTCTCCTCTACCGCTTGTGCTTTTGTCGAATAAAGCTGGCCAGCCGGTAGCGCGCAGGGCTCCAAAGTGTCTGCAGCTGCTTAGTCCAGCAGAATGTGAGGCTGCTGCTGCTGCCGCTGATTTGATGCCCGGTTGCTGGATGATTTTTTATTTTTTGGAGCTGCTGATTCTTGCAGAGCGACCGTCCAGCGCTGCGAGGAGAGACGAGTATAGGAGAGAAGAAGGAAAAAAAAAGGAAAAAGGAAAACATGCGCTCTGAATCCAGAGGTGGCTCTCGGTGCCTGCAGACCCAGCGAGTAAAAAACGCAGCCTGGAGTGTAGCTACACCCTGGGAGATGGCGCTTTAGTCACAGGCTCAGATTGGCTGTGCTGAGCTGGAGAGGGGGGCATGAATTAAAAAAGAAAGAAAAAAAGAAGGACAAGATGCTGGGCCTTTTGGGCTCAACTGGGACTTTGAAGGCGCGCAATGCAGCTGAGGTTTTTAATGTGACCGGAAATTATGAATTTTCCTGAAACTAACACAACTATAATGCATGTGGGATGAGTTGTCAGGATAAAGTGTAAAAGAAGCAGAAAGAGTTCAACAGCAATCATCAGACAGACACTTAACAGTCACTGCACTGAATCATCTCAGCTACATGCCCAAATCTATAAATGTAGTTACAAAAATGATACCTGTCCTCTTGCTCAAGGTTCATCCGAGGTGGAAAAACAAAGTGGCCTCTGTGTCTGGAACAAAACGTTCATTAAACTCAATTAGGATGACAAACAAACTGTCCCTGGAAGGATCATTTCTCTCTGTGCACCTCCCCTCATCTCCTTTCACTCAGTCTATCCATGGACTGTTTCTACTTGTTACCCTCTATAATCTGTGATCCACAACATCCCCCTCTTGTCTGAATCTTCCACCACTTTTTCCCTCCATCTCTCTCTCTCTCTCTCTCTCTCTTTTTCTCCCCAGCTCTTCACTCATCGTCTCCTCCAATTATCCCATCCAGCCCTACAACTGCTCCCCTCTCCCCGCTCAGATCAGACCAGGGGCAGTTTGAGGCGATGTTAAGGGTAGCCGTGTGAGTTTTTATTGCATTTATTATTCAAACTCACAGAAGTGGAGATTAGTGCACTTTGAGAGTCTGCGGCGCTGAAATATTTATATTAGCAGAGAATGAGATGGTTGGATTGGTGGTGTCGAGGTGAATTCTGCTTTCATCCTTTTCTTTTTCTGTGTGTTCCCACATATGATGCGTGTCAGAGTGGCATTTCTTATACTTCACTTCATATTGACACCTTTTGCTCTTTTTTTGGCTGAAAATCGACTAAGATTCAGTAGTAGAATGAAAGCTTGGATTGCATTATATAATAACATCAACTTCAGTGCAGTTTAATACAGATCTTTTTGCCAAACCAAAGTGGGCAGCTGCTTCAGGGCCCCAGACCCGTAGGGGCCCTTAGACTTTGCAGTTAAAGTGAGACCATGCAACGTTAGAAACACAAAATGATGTAGTCTTGTTTGAGTAACACAAAGTTGGAGATCATAAACAACAAAACATTCTCGCTCGGTTCATTCTGGGCTTCACTGCTGCAATCTTTCTTGTTCTGTTAGGAGATCACAGTGACTAATGTTTGCACTTTGCTTTAAATAGACATATCAATAAATGTAATACTGAGTCACTTACATGCCACTGTCACTTGAGGCCATAATGGCTTCTGCACAGCAAATGCTACATATTCTAAGGACACTATAAGCTCACAGATTCTGTATTAAAACTAGTCAGAATGTAGAATGTTAACCCAATACTCATGTTAATTCTTGGTTGCCCTTAAACAACTGCAGAAGAAGACAAGCAATTAGATGATATAATTATAAGAGCACTAGCCTCAAAAGGTGAAAAGCAAAGCCAAAAATTCTTGAAATGTGACATTTATGTTTGTTTCATGTGTTTATCTGAGGATCTGATAATTTTACCTGCTGCTTTTTTGTTTCAAAAATGGGAATTTAAGTGAAATGTTTCATGCAAATCATGACTTGCAATTTGCTGCATTTTTCTTATATCAATAAAGCTACTTTTACATTTTAGCCAATGCAGAAATATTTTAAATATTTATTTTTTTCTTTGCAGTTTTTTTCTTTTAGTGCAACTTAAAAACTGAGAAATGCATTCAATCTGTTTTGTAAAAGATTCCTGTATTTAAAAAAAACTGTGTGTAAGTTAATGTTGCATTGTGTGCATTTCACAATAAAGTTGTGTTTAATCAGATTACTGCACTGTTATTCCTCTGTACCGGTTTGTCTCTATCTCTGGGCTCATGTTGAACTTTATTTGTCGTTCCGTAGGTTGGGTTCATTATTGAGGCAGTAAACTGTTGGTTTTTGGATGTTTCTGCATTTTACTGAAAGATTTTTCCAATTATTTTGTCCCACTTCTTACTATGTAAACAAAGAGACAGCATAGAGTGTTTTGCAAACCTGACAATAAAATAAAACACTTAAAGTTAATTAAACATAGGTCTATAAAGTTACAGCATACCATCAAAAATTACCATTACACTCTTCATAAAACATAAAAACTATGTTGTTCGGTTTGTTGCAAAGATTCTCAGACACTGTTTTTTTGTGTGTCTGTGCCTATGTTTGTCCCAAACAGAAAGCAATGCATGGTGGGTAAAGAGATGGGGGCAATATCTGGATCGTTGTAGGCAGGATAATGTCACATAAAAACCCCAGGCGTTTTGTATAAACTCCAAGCATGACTGCACAAAGGAGCATAGTTTTCCCTAAATCTGTTCCTCCTTCCCCCACTCCTCTCCCCCTTTCCCTCCAGATCACAGCTGACTTTACGGGGCGTCTCATCTCGTTTGTGTTTGCTGACACATCAGTCGTGGCAGCAGAAAGATAACTGTGCATGGAAGAGATATGAGACAGCAGGAAGTGAGTGAAAGAGGCTGATCGGCCGCAACAGCGAGCGGCGTGACGGAGCAGAAACAAGCGAAGAGGATGAAGTGTGATGGTGTAAAAGATTAAAAAGAAACAAAACATCGAGACACGTAGAGGGAAAGAGAGAAGATTACCGAGGCTCACATTAAGGCTGGAGACATTAGAGGGGCACGCAGATCTCTGTTTTTGCCTCGGGGACTGAGTCTTTATTACATTAACCAACACAATGCCAGACTTTCTGTTCTGTTCTCTGTCGTCTGCTCTGGTCCAAACCCTTTATGAGCCTCTTCCCGGGAGAAAAATGTACTGGTTTGACATCATGGACCAAAACTGAATCCAACATATGTAGAATTTGCATTCACCAGGTCCTACAGCTACCATTTAATTAAATGAAAAGTTACAAGGTAAAAAAACAAAAAAACAAAAAAAACAAAAATCAATTAACTGATTTAGATGAATGTTTGAAACTACAGACATTATTTTTATGGGTTTGGGTTGATATAATAATGACGGCAATTGCATCAACTTCATATTGTGTGCACTTTAAGCTCAAATGTATGCAATAGTTGATGTAAAACTAAATTTAAGTTGATGTAATTTAATGAAAACGGATTGAAAACGTTGCTTTTCGTCACCTTGAGTTCGGGTTTTTCAGTCCTCTCCTCTGTGTGAACATGCCTGGCAGCTCAGGGTAATAATTCAAATCAACTTTGGTTGAAGAGAGAAAGTTAATTCCTGTAACTCGGTGTAGTTTGTTGGCTGGTTTGAATAGAGGTTTTCATAACTCAAACAGATTCAGGGAAACTTTTTTTTATGCGTGCAAACATTATTCTTTAGAGCGTACAGCAGCAGGTTTGATGATTCATTTTCATGGAATTCAAGAAACCTTGAAACTTACTGAATCATCTCTATAGAAAAGACATGGCAAACTATATTACAGTTGGAGTAGATTTTCTGATAAGCTGCCGGAAAAACCTGAAAATCAGTAATTTCTCATCTTCTCTGGTTAAAATGGTGTTTGGTGCTGCAGCTACACCCAAAATTAATCTACAGGGTTCTGGAGCTCAGGTGTACACCACTGCAACTAGGCAAGAAGCGTCAAGTCACATTTTTAGGATAGTTAAACACACACAAAAAACATGCTTAGTTACGACATAATGTCCAAATCACTATTTTTCTTTAATTGTCTTCTTTAAATCCATTTGCATTTGTTTGCCTTTGCTAATGTTGCTTTGTGTTGAAGCTTTCAGTTGGACCAAAAACTTCGTCAACTGATTTTCACTACTTTTGAATCAGATGGAGGGAAAGTGTTAACAGAAAGTTCAGGTAAAACTAAGAAAGTTAAGAATGACTCCTCTCTTTTCAAGCGTCTCTCATTAAGTCTTGACAGCGTGTCGATAAACCAGGATCCTGAAACTGAGCGACTAAATGGAATTCAGTCAATATTTCCCTTCTGTGACATGCAAACTGTCTCCTGTGAGAAAAAAAGATTAAACCTGTAGGGTGCTGTTCTACATTGTACATGGTGACAACTAACTGGACTGTGCTTCTTATGTTTTCTCTTCTGCAGCCTTAAAACTGGACATACAGTCATGGAAAAAATGTTTAGACCATCTTTGTTCTCTTCAATTTCTTGATCATTTTAATGCCTGGTACAACTAAACATATATTACCTGAAGAATACACTGAACAGGACAAAAAAAATGCAGCTGATTGCATAATATGCAATCAAGTACTAACTCCTGTGTGTATCATGTGACTAAAACACACAGAAAAGAAAACATGGAATGTCTAAAAGCTGTTTTTAATAGCACAATGATGTAAGAACTTAAGTGATTTTGGTTATTATCAAGAAAACCATGGAAAATGTCAGATATCGGCTCTGAAATGAAACTCTTATGAGCTATTTATGTTGTTATCATTATATTTGTCCAAAAAAATGTACCTTTAGTTGTACCAGGCATTAAAATGAAGAAGAAATTGAAGAAAACAAGGGTGGTCTAATCATTTTTTCCATGACTGTATTTACACCCTCAGCTGGTGGAACAGGTCTGGCTCTCTTCTGTCTCTTCAGTTTGGATGAACTGTGCTCGGCTATTTCCTCCAACTCCTGACAAGAAAGTGGCCTGTCACAGAGCCGTGACCCCTGACTATCCTCCTCCATCCTCCATCCAACGTTCCCACACCCTCTGCACACTCTCACATGTGTGTAGAAGGTGGGAACAGACCGAAGAACAACGCTTCATTCTCTCCAATTTATTTGTCCATCTCACCTGATTTTCACCCGACAGACACGAGCGCACAGACAGCTGTCCACAGGGACTTTACTAACCTTTTATACCACATCCTTTTTGCTTTCGAAGCCTGTAATTGACGTTTTGATTAGGTCTTCTGCAGCCTTAGGCATTGGCTTAAGGAAAGGGCTTAATGCATTAATGCCTTGTTTACACCTCCATCAGTGCCTGCTTGCTCTTAAATCAGCTTTGAATCAAACACCCAAAGCACCAAGTATAAGAGCTATAAAGTAATGTTTAAGGAGATATACAATATATGGTAACCAAAGCAGAAAAAAGACAGAGATGGAGCGAGCAATAAAGTGTAGTTAGTCAAAGCTGATTGTCATTGATAATGTCCATGGTTGAATTTGGATCAATTAGGGTGTGGCAGATGTGCGGAATCATGGTTGACCCCAGGGCTTAAAGAATACAATTCAATTTTCCCCGATAAATGTAATACCATTAGGCTAGATAAAAACAGACAACCGGCAAGGGAGGAGTCTCTTAAAAAGCAGAGAGGTGGATGAGACGGAGACACTGAGCAGTTGTTTCAAAGAACGAGACAAAAGACCCACAAGGGCCCGCTAACGGAAGAAAGCTAAAGACTGGAAAATTGGTGATTCTCAAAAGGAAGTTTTCAGAAAACGAGAGCCTGAGAGGATAGAAAACATGGGAAGAGAAGAATGAACAACTCCCACCTGACCACAGAGAGGGAGTCTACTGGGGCCTGAGAGCAAAGAAGACAAACCAAGTGAGGGTTTGGAGAATTTGTAGCTTCATCGGATAAAAAAAGTTACCCCACAACATTTTTGGACTAAACTTCAACAACTCAACTTTGACTTTTAACTTTGGAAAAAGAGACTGAACAAAAAGAGAAAGCCAGAGAGAACAACTGATCCATCACTATGAGGATCCTCAATAAACACCTTCGCCTTCAGGACGTCACCATCATGTACTTCACCGCCCTGGCTGCTCTGATGGTCATCTTGGTGGCTTCTTACCAGGCGCCCACCAACGCCGTCGAAGTGTCCAGCCTCAAACCGAAGCCCTCCAACCCACTGCCACCTCTCCCCATGCCTTTCCGGGTCCCTCTGGACCCACGAGGGCAGCTCCAGCTGGCTTGGAACATCAGCTACGCCAACCAGGAGATCTACATGGAGCTGAGGGTGGCAGATTTGAGGCACGGTGTTGTCCTGGGGATGTCGGACCAAGGCGAGCTCACCAACGCTGACCTGGTGGTGCTATGGGACTCTGGAACCAAGAGCTACTTTGGGGTAAGCAAGCAAAGGATGGAATATATCTGCCAAATTTAAACTTTCAGTGGTTATATCAAACCTGGATATCAAACAGGTTTCAAATAGAAGGTGTAAAAAATAATTGTTTTGCACTCTTTTCCATTTTTTCCCTCTAAATTCACTTGTCAGATCTATAAATACACAGGGATTACATGAAAGTCCTTCAGGAGTGAAGTTTTTTTCCCCTTCTGTTGCTGCGTTTCTTGTCAGTCTGTGGTCCTCGGGGTGTGGGATTGGTGTTTTTGCAAAAAAGTAGCCGGCAGTTGCTTTGCTTCATGATCACATAGCCACGAAAGGATGTAATCGCCTCTGCTAATTGGAAATCACTCAAACTGCACTAATAGCTGAAGTTCATCTGGGAATCATTAGCAGATATTAGCATATCAAAGTTTGAACCATGTGCTGATTAAGGTGCGGAAAATGCCTCATTTTTGCAGATAAGTTTTTTTAAAAAAATGATTCCAGCTTTCCATTTTTCTGAAATTTGCTGATGAGTTTTTACTGAATAATGTCTTTTTCTCTATAAAACTGCTCATTTACCTTCCTTTTTTATTAACTCCATCCATTGTTTTGGTGATCAGACGAGCCTAATGTGAAAATATTAATGAAACAGTGAGCAGGAAATATGAATTCACTGCAATCAAAAGCGATCCACTTTCAATTCTCATTCCTCCTGCCTGGAAAACCTTTATCCAAAGACTGTGTCTGCATCACTGACTAACAAATGCCAGTATTTTAAATTTTGTCACAGAGCGATTGAAATGCTTAAAAACAGAGGCTAATTTCAGCCTTTAAGTTAAGTTAAAGCACATGATCGGCATAGATTTGGACAACAAAACTGTACAGCAGCCAGGATATTGTAAAATCACTTACTTTTCTTAAATTTGACATATGATTCTACCATGTAAAACAATCAGCCACAGCTACAGACTGAGCACACAGTGTTAAACAGGTCCATTAAGAGTCAAAACATCACTATTTTCTCAATTATTTACCAAAACATTCACGTACGTAAAGAAAATTAGATAACCCATTGAATACAATTTTACATTATGAGCTGTTTATTGACAATATTTAGCGAATTAAAGATGTATAGAACAGTGATACTACACGCTTGTACCAGAGACTATTGGAAGCAATGATCCCTTCAGTCATTTGTCTCTAATTTGAAGCTTTCCGTCCTTTGAATGCATTTCCCTGAATCCCAGTGCATCGGTTCCCCGCAGTTCAAATTCTAACCATCAGAACGTATCACTCGCATCACTGTAAAGTCCTTTCTTGTTAAATCGATTGCCTCCTATCCATCTCTCTTTCTCCCCTCAGGAGGGCAAAACTACCTGCATGAAGAAAGGTCACTGCTGTGCTACAGTCACTCCAACATACAAAGCCAGGCACAGTTTTGATGTAGATAGAGATTTTTTTTTTTGCCTCATCAAATCAGACCAGAGATATGAAGACAACTGATTCAGTTCAGCATGACTTGAGTCTCATTTATAGATAAATACACAGGAGGCATGCTGATCAGTTCTAGGAAGATATTATTTCACATTTCAGGAATTCTCTTACGGACAAGTGGGGCTTTGGAAATCAATAGGAGAAAGTTAATAAGGATAAGTTCTCCTATCTTATATGAACACTGGAACAGTTTTAATTTGTGGTAATAGTCTCTGTTCTCGGCACTGGCCATGAAGAAATCCATTTCTAAAGCAATTTCACTGCAAGTAACAGGAACAAAATCCACACTCCTTATATTCTTATGAAAATAGCAACCATTCTTCTAGCATTTGTACCTGCAGACGCCATTATTCAGATGTATCCAGGTGCATATGCAATTTTATGTAGCATTAATAGCAATCTTTTCAAGACAAGTGTAGCTGAGAGGAATGATTACAGTGATCAAAAACTACTTCAGCGTACGTTTGAGCATGTGAGCCGTGCTTTAAGATGGATGACGATGGGAAAACAACGTGACATTGTAAAGAGTCACTTGTAACGATGAAACTACTGAAATTTATCACCTGGATTTAAAGTCTTTCTCACTCTTACAGAGTGTTAGAGCTTTACAGCGGGTTTCAGCTCATTGTTCAGGTGTCTGGCCTGCGTCTTTATTGTTTGTGTTCACCCTCGCTGCTCCTGAGACATAATTTTCAGCTGTGACAATGCAAGAATCTCAAAAAAAACCAAAACACTGTTCTGCACAAAAAGACAGCGTTAGCATCTAACTTGCTAATAAAGTTTAGTGTTTAGCAGCTGAAGAGCCAGAAACTGATGGATTTGTCAAGAAAAAAAGGCAATTTTTAACACCGGAGACAGGTTTGCTCCCCATTTCAGAATTGTATCCGTTACACACATCTGCTAAAACAATGCAAACAATATTATTATTATTGTAACCATGACAAAGATCATATTTTAGAATCCAGACAATGATTTATTCTGTGCTATATAATGCTCATATGTGGTCATTCAGACTAGAATATTTTTTCTAATGTGGCTTCACAAACTGTTTCTGCTGAATCTCAGCTTCGATTTGGACATAAAAGTCCACCAGATACCAGCAGAACCTCAACGGACACAGAAACGCCACCGTTTCTAAATATGACTCTCAACCTTCTGTACACAGACATGTAACACACAACACATACTGTACGTTGCCTACATCTTTTTTTGCTTTTAGCTTCGTATATACGGTTGCATTTTCTCATGATCGTTGGTTTCAGAGGCTTTGTGTGGAACAGTTATATAAGAGGGACAGAGAGGGAGACGGGAATAAAGAGAGAGAGAGATCTTAGGTGCTATTCTGGACAGGTATGAATGTGAGAAACATAACAGAAGCAGATACACCGAGCAGCTGCAGAGCCTCCTGGCAGAGAAGTAGAATATCTTGTACAGCAAGCGGTTAGGTTTCACAGCAACCCGCCACAGCTTCACTTATTTATTTCTATACGATATTACAAATCCCTTTCAAGACAACTTCATTTTAAAATTTACAACCAGCAGCAATCATTTCTTTTACTCGAGTTTATTAAACACAAAGCTGTTCTCTGTGTCTCAGTAACCTTTCTTGTTCAAACACAAAATTCAACCACTCTTCTTCCCCTCTGACAATCACATTGCACACCTAAACGTCCAGCTTCCTTATGTCTATTTGCTGAAGTTATTGTGTGTTCTCCTTCAGGATGCGTGGAGCGACAGTGAGGGTCGCGTATCTCTGGATAGCCAACAGGACTACGAGCTGATTGAAGCCGAACAGAGAGCTGAAGGATTCTACCTGCTCTTCAAAAGACCGTTCAGTACCTGCGATCCCAGAGACTACCTCATAGAGGTGTGAGAAGTTTTTACTTCACTGGATGTGCCAAATTCATTTCAGAGTGTGAACATGAATATAAATTGTTTTTTTGGACTTGTTAACAGGAACGTCAAAACTCTCTGCTACTCAGGAGAAACTCAATAGTGAGGCTCCTTCTTTGGTTGATTTATTTATTAAATTTGAGTGTGCAGGGTTTTTTTTTTGTGCTTGTAGAGCCTTCATTTCTTTTGGATTTTTTTACAGCTTATCCCCAAGAGCTGAATGCAAAAAGTCATACAAGGAGGGTTCACACAGTTGGCAGAGCAAAATGTGTAAACTAAACCCATTACTGAAAAATCCCATATGTTCAGAGTTAAAAAAGCAAACCCCGTTCATTTTAACTTTATTGTCTAAAGTTGATTCATTGCTGTATTTATCTTCCTACTATTGGTTCACTGTTTATCCGGTTGTGGTCTTACTCATTTATCACCCGTAACAAACTTTGAACTGCACTAATCTGTATGAAAGGTGCTCTATAAATAACATTCGACAGTGAGATGTTTTCCTCTAGAGCTCATGCAAAGGGCACACTTGTTGCCCTAAATGTCGCTTGTGGCCTGAAGCCAAAACAACGTCTGTCAATCCTCAACTGACTGAGCCTGACAGTTAACAGGTGGCGAGGAGAAGGAAATAACACGGGTGGAAGGTGGGGAAGACGGTATTTTTGAATTAGCACACGTACGGAACACTAAAGTGTGAGGCTGTCATGTGTGTGCCTGTGAATTGGAGATATTTTTACTGCAGTCTTTTCAGCATATATTTTTTAAAAAGCAATGAAAAATTCTGAACAACTCATGATTTCAGACGTGGACATAAAACCCTCTGAAAGTTGAAATGATCAGCCCAGCTTCCACTCTATTATAGTGATTATGGTTTCCATGGTACCACATTACATTTCCAAATTGCAGACACAAAAACCAATGCTCATCACTATGACAACATAATGAAAATTTCTCTGCGTTTGTCTCAGAAGGTGTTTCAAGCAAATAATAATTATGAGAGGATTTGAAATGTCGATTCTCCGCAGTCTTTAAACACCCTTTCCTCTCTGCCTGTTCGTCAGGAGGGAACTGTGCACATCATCTACGGGTTCCTGGATCAGCCTCTTACCTCCCTGGAGCAGCTGAATCTGTCCCGGATCCACACGGGGGTGCAGAGGGTCCTGATGCTTCGTCCCGACACGCCGCCGCCCACGCTGCCTCCAGATGTGCAGACGCTGGATGTCGTGGCACCGAATGTCATCATACCGAATCAAGAGACCACCTACTGGTGCTTCATCCACAGGCTGCCTGAAAATATGCCCAAGAACCACATTGTCATGGTACAAAGGCCTCTAAAATTGGAAACACTTAACATACAGTGTATTTACACACAGCAGTGGGTGTTTCAGATGGAGAGCATCGCAGGCAGCTATTATTGCTTCTCGTTTTGCAGCAAGGCCAAACAAAACATCAGCTGCATTGTCATGGTTACAAAGAACAAATACAAGCCATAGCAAATATCTCAGCAGCACAAAAACTTCACCTCTTATTAGTTTTCACTCAGACATTTTTACTGACATTTTACAGATAGCAATAAGGTCATTCCATTTCAACAAGTTTCAAAACAGTTTCTGCTTATCCATCACCGTTTTACCAGAAAGTTCTACAGCATAAAACACTGATATTTATAAAGATATTCATGACATTTTAGCCTGACATCTCAAATACTTTGCAAGTTTTATTTTAAATAATTGCCTGTCAAGTCACTTTCAGCATATTTGGCTTTTTTTTTCTCCTCTTCTCACATTTAAACTTGAGGCTATGTTTGAGTGACAATGTCTAAGGAATAAAGATAAAAGTCTGTAATTTTCACTGTTATTTTTCATTATACCATTGATTCAAAATCTGCAATACTAGACACATAAATCAAATTGTACTTGATTATAGGTGAGTTGAAATCTGGGAGAAAAGGCCCTGATGAACAATCTAATTACATTTACAAAAAAAAAAAAGTATAGTTCAAAAATCAACTAGAACTATAACAATACAATATAAAAGTCTATATGTAGAATTGTTTTTTTTCCCTTACAGCAATTATACATATCTCAGTTGAACTTTCATAACCAATTCTGCAGGTATAACAAGTTGTAGTTGACAGATAGCAAAACCCAACAGAGTTTCAAAAGTATATTTCTTTTATTATGGGAATATATCTAATTTTGGGCTTTTATCTATAATAGTTTGAGATATTGCATTTCAAACTTTGCCTCAAATTTCAATGTGTAAAAAAACCTGGTCAAGAAGTGATGTTTTTGTGACCATTTTTAATATCCATAGCTTATGATAAAAAATAGTTACATGCAAATCAGAGAAGCGCGAGCAGAAGCCCCTGATAACTCGAGATGGAATAACCTAATATTGACATGTCTTGCAGCATTAAAAAAAAAAAAGCATAAAACAACTTCTCTGCTTTCTCTCTGCTCCTGTCAGTATGAGTCAGTGATAACTCCAGGTAACGAGGCCATCGTGCACCACATCGAAGTATTCGAATGTTCTCCGGACGTCCGCGAGGTTCCAGACTACAGCGGTTCCTGTGATGACAAGATGAAGCCGGGAAAACTCAACTTCTGCCGCCATGTGCTGGCTGCGTGGGCGATGGGAGCTGAGGTATGACGGGAAACACACATCCTCTTACCTTTAACCTCAATACAAATAAAACTGAAGTCCTAACCTTAACACTGCTCCTAGAAGATGGAACAATCACCCAGAATTTGCAAACGATCTAAGATGCCAACCGAATTTAACAAAAATAGAGGAGCACTCACACAAAAACCATCAGGTAAAGCAGAATAGAAACGTACACAGTCAAGGTTTTTAACACACAGTGGTAATTGAAAGAGAGAGTTGGGATTGTGCTTGACTTTGGTCCAGGCCTTGTACCTATTATAAGGAATAAACAAACACTCCTACGCTGGTAATGTACGAGTCTAAAACTGCGAACATAAAATGTTGAAAAGATGATCCCACACGCTGCACATGTCTATTAAGAGCTCAGAGACAGTCTGTATGTGGGATGCACTCACACACAAACGTTCAGAAACTTATTTACATGGAAACACAAATGTTCTCACAAAAAAGAAAGGAAAACTACATGTGCTTCAACATAGACAAAAGATTTCATCATATTTGATATTCTTGTCCAACGTTGCAAGTCAGCTAGAAGATAAACCGGTCAAAGCTACAACTGAAGACACAGGTTTTGTACACAGTGGTTTTTTCTATGTGTTTTGGCTTCTGCACAACCTGAAAGGAATGCATTCTGCTGCTGATTTCTACACTCTGACACTTAATCACATATAAACAGGTGACAAGTAAAAGGAAAAACCAACGGAAAATGTACTTGAAAAGGTGTTGCACCATCATGCACCACCAGAACACCTTCAATGCATCTTGGCTTTGATTCTCCAAGCCTCAAAAACTCTACTGGGAGGATGAACACCTTTCTCCCAAAACATATTCCCCCAATTGGTGTTTTGATGATGGTGGAGGAGAGGGCTTTCCAGCACATCAGTCCAAAATCTCTCAAATGTGTCTAACTGGGTTGAGACCTGGTGACTCCAACACTCACAGCAAATGATTTACACCATTTTCATACCAACTAAACCATTCAGTGACCCTTGTGCCCTATGAATGAGGCCATTCAAGACATAAATGTTTCACCAAGGGATACAGACGATCACTCTGAACAGCCCTTTTGCCTCCCACTGCATAAAAGAGCCACCAGATCCCCTCACTGTAGGATCCAATGGTTCAGGTTTTTCCTATATTTTGTCACCCATCTGCACATTTGAAATTGAACTACTAATTTTTTACTATAACTGTAATGTGAGAGATATAGTTTGCAATGATAAAATCCCCCATATTTATACTCAGCTCACCATTTTTAACTTTCCAACCCACAGCCCTCAATCTCTTCAGCTTTAGCAGCTATAGAGAAATCAGCCAGTTTCAAAACAAAACTTATTTGAATATTGTAGAACATTCAGCAGCTAAAGAGCTGACTGCTAGCTAATCCAAAACTGAACAAGGAGGTTGTCAGGATTCAGCAGAAATAGACCAAAATGCAGATGAGGCAGGCACGTTGTGGAAAAGAACAAACTTACTGAGAGGTACAGGTGAACAAACGAACGGCAGCTTGTAATCCAGGGGGGAAAAATCCCAAAAATTGGAAGGTAATCCAAGAAAACTAAATCCAAAAACTCACAGAAACAAAGAGTAAACACACAAAGCAGAGGACCAAAGAGAAGAGCCAGGCCCAAGAATGTGAAGGTAGCAAACAGATGCAGTATTTATACAGACAGAACTAATTGTGGAGACAAGTCATAGGTGAATCACAACACACAGGTGACACTAATGAGGGCAACCAGAGAGGAAGGAAATGGAGACAAAGGCAGGAAGTCAAACTACAAGACACACAGGGACAGAGATCATTTCAAAATAAAGCAGGAAGAAGTGAACCAAACTCAAGACCATGATAGGTAGAGAATGAGTGGAGGTGAGGAGGGCTGTACAGGAGTATCTGGGCCTATAATGACAAACACCTGTCCACTTAATTGTGCTTTAAGTAACTTTAAACCTTAATACAATTAACCCGGGTAAGATTTATAAAACTTCACCTCTTCTGCAGTTGTAATGAAGAGAAGAATTAGCCATAGAGACCTTAACATATTTTTGTACCAGGCTGTAAACATGTTTATTTCTGCTGTAAAGTTGCACATTCTTCTAAATATTATATATACAATTGAGTAAAATTGAAATTGAAAGTTATTTATAAAGATATTGTAGTAAACCTGTTGATATGCCATAAATCCATACGTGACTCACACACTACTTTATATTAAATAAGTCAGAAAGCCTTGGAGTCTGGCCAGTCTTTTCTTCAGGAGGAAATGACATCATGTGGAGCAGGTCATGTGATCTGGAATTAACACACTTCCTTGAGAGGTGTTTTTGTAATGGGGAACTTAGTGGAAAGTGATTTCTGGGACACAGATACAATTTGTTATTTTCCATATAAAATTTGATATATTGCCAAAAAATAAATATCTATCATGATTATCTGAACTTAATAAAAAGAACACAATCAAAACCATTTTTGAATAAGTTCATTTTATTATTGTTTAGCTAATTGGAAGGTGGTTGTTATTAAAATCTGACAGTTGACATTTTAGTGATATCCACTCATTTTTTTATTAAAAAGCGATTGTTTTCATAATAAATAATTATGGAATTTGTAAAGACAGGATCATAATGAACATAAAACACATTAGTTTTTTGTTTTTTTTTTAACTAATTTTTATTTATTTTATAAATAAAACTGCATGCAAGATATATCCCATGGACTTCAAAAGCCCCTCAATTATATATTGACCCTTCGAGTGCATGAGAAGGTGCACTTTTCTCCTCTTATGAACCAGCCAACCAGCCAGTCATTCAGTCCTCTGTCAGGCGTCACCACCCCACTTAGAAACTACAGCCACCAACCAGCCGGCTGAGCAAGCGAGCAGCCTGCTAGCCACATAAAGCAAAGAGGACAGGCAATGGTGAGGCTGTCACCATATTTCTCTGCACTGCTCCCCACTGTATCACAGCCAGCCTGGCCCCTCTCCGATTGGATTATCTGCCAACCAAACAAAAACAAGCAGGATGCCTTCTGTGAGCTGTGAGCTGTGAAGACAAGATTAGGTGGGAAATATTCAGGCCTCTTTCATCACCTCTTAATAGTGTTGCTTCATTCTCCTCGGCACCGCATCAGAAGGGAAACGTGGCCTCGCACAAAAACACAAAACAAAGGAGAAAGGGGAAAATAGAGTGGAGCAAGTTTGGAGGAGAAGGGAAACAATAATGCATGACACCGTTAGAATGCAAAGAGGGAGGACAGCGGCAGAAAAAGAAGAGACTGAAGTCTCTGTGGATTTTACTGTGACAACATGAAAGCGAGATTAAATAAAACAATTCTCTCTTCCATTACAAACAGCATGAATCAGCAGATGTGGCTTGAGGAGGATCTCTCTGAAAAAATGAAGGCAGTGATGATGAATCTAGATTACATTAAAATTCCAGTGGAAGTTTGATGACCATGGAGTGACTCAGAAATAAGATGAGCAGAGCAGGTCTCATCGTCCCAGGGGTTACATCTATATGAGAATGCAGCAGAAATAACCAATAAACATTTGAGGGAGCTCATAGATCCACATAAGACCTCAAAATCATTCAAGGTTTTGTAAAAAGGAATTTGGTAAATATTAATGTTCAGTTCTTTGAAGCATAATCATTTAAAAAACTTATTTTTTTGAGACTTCAGACAATCTGTTGCAGTTGTAATTCTACATTCTGTGGGTGTTTAGGGTCTAAACGGGACTAAAAAACTGAATGAATTGGTGGATGACAGTATGTGGTTATGCTTCCCTGTATTTTTTTAGAATCCGTCACCCAAAATTATAGTGAACCACAGCAGCAGAGCTAAAGGAATCTATCTGTTACGACCCCGGCTCGGGGGGGGGGGGACGCAACATAAACAGTTGTTGGTGGTAAAATCAAATTATTTATTACAGAAAAGGTTGAACAGAAATGTGCACGTTACTATACAAACTGAGGCAAAACTAAGGAAGAGGGCTGGTGGGTGCTGCTCAAATCAAAGAAAATAGCAAAACACAAAAAGAGTTCTCATAAGGAGAACTTAACACTACCATCGCGGTGGACAAAAGAAAAACGGAACAAAAAAACTCACTAAATGGGAACTGACAAAACAAAACTTACACAGGAGTCAGCACCCCTAATCCTGGTGAAACTAGACAATAAGGAACTACCTGGAATCAAATGAAGCTGTATCAGTTTTTGATTCTAACCCTCGCCCAATTCCTATCACACAGACACTCTTGCCTCAACCACACAGGAACACAGCATGGCACGCTGGAAGTCAGCTGCCCCGTTCAGTTGAACTGCCTACTCTTTTAAAGGAGTTGGCAGTTTTCGGTTGGTCGGCCTGGGGAGCGCCGCACCAATCACTGGACTCCTGGTCGCAGCCACGCCTCTGCTGTCACGGTCCAACCAGGGAGTGGGGATCACACAGCCCTATTTGCATACTGACAACATTTGGTTAAAACACACACACACACACGGGGTAGGAGGCGCTGGCCGTAACACTATCATTTCTGCACTATGAAGGTGAATAAGCCTCTGATATAATAGTGATTCATTCTCAGCTGGTACCAAACGTTCCCACAAAACTGGACGACATTAACTACAACTTCTAATAACTTTCAAAAGAAAATCAGTTTGAACAAATGTTCAAGGAAGATTTTAAGAACATTTTGACTTCCAGTAATGCTCCAGTAAAATAAACATAATGTTTTAATGTCAGCCTTCAGAGGATGTTGGCAGGAACATAGATGATGTTCCATGATGACAAAGTAGGAACGTTTTCAAACCGACATTCAGAAATGAATGTTTTTTATACAGAATGTTTATAATGTGATATATTAAAGGTAAAACATTCTGTCCTTTTGTTGAGGGAACACACCGTACAATATTGTTACAAAAGATGTTTCCACAATGATAACAAAGGAAGGACGTTTTCAATACAACATTCAAAAAAAGTTTTCAAGATGTTGTTGAAACCTCAGATGACAGAATGTTCTTCATAAGACGTTCCTGTACCGCAAATTATTAACAAAGGTAGAACAAAGTGGCTGCAGTGTTCTGAGAATGTTTTGGGGGAACACATTATTGAATCTATAAACGTTTCTAAAATGTTCCACAGTGTTATATGATACCAAAGGAAGAAAGTTCACAGTGTAACATAGTGTTTTGAGCACATAACTGTTGAACAATGCTATCATCAAACAATTTTCTTTAGCTATCTTACATTTAAGAAGAACATCTGGGAACTAAAATCAAACTCCTCCATGAAAATATTATTAGAATTTTGCAGAATCTTCATGCTGCATGCAACGCTGCCAAGGGATCCCATGCTGAGAAAGAGGTGGAATGCTGCAGTTGAATGTAAAGATGTCCTACTTTGAGTTAGTTTGAAGGTTAAGAGTCCAGAATAATGTCATTCAGCATTTCTACATGTTGGCACAGAAATGGTGTCTTGTTTTTGTCATCCCCCAGTCATGTGTTCTTGCCTGGAGACATCAGTGCTTCAAACTCCCACTAAAACTCCAAAAACATTTTTTCTTTCTCACTTTGAAATGCATCACTTCTGTCTCCAAGACAAAACCAAATATAGCAGCAAGCTGTGAAGGTACAACAGTAAATCTAAAAATTGTTTTGCTCCATTTTTGAAATCATCAGAATGATATATGAAGATGATTCTTTGCTATAATTTTGAAACACTGGTGTATAAATGAGAGGAATATTGAGTCATCCTTGTCCTAAATGTATGCATGTGTGTGTGTGTGTGTGTGTGTGTGTGTGTGTGTCTGCAGGCGTTTTACTACCCTCCTGATGCAGGGCTGCCTATGGGTGGACCAGGTTCCTCCAGGTTCCTTCGTCTGGAGGTCCACTACCACAACCCTCTCATTATATCTGGTACATGCAGTATAAATGCACGTAAATGTATGGATTTAAACTGTGAACATGCTGTTACACAGGCACCCGTCCCTCTTTTTTACTCACACAAGCAGCAGAATGTTCTCCCAAAGAGCCCCAGGCTTATCTTGAATACAGCGATTCATTTAAAATTTTCCAGATATACCTTTTGATCTCTTCTGTACAAGTATCTACACATTCTGCCTTCCTTATCCTGATCTGACCTCACAGTACAACACATGCATACATAACTGTTCTCTGTTTTACTGCTCTGTCATTTTTGTTTTGGAGTTGTTTTCATGTCTTGAAATTTTAAATCGTCTCAAACAACAGTTCACTCTCTAACTCTCTACCTCCCTCCCTGTCCTCCTCTTATGAATCTATTACAATGTGGCAACTATACTGTACAATTTTGAAAACTGCATATTTCTTTGAGCTACAAACAACTTCAGCTTGAGGTGAAGTGCAGAAAAAGGAAACAGTTTGATGATGTCATCATTTGCACACCGGTAAATGCCAACGAATTCCAGGCATTATTTTATTGGTTTTCATGAAATACGAAAAAAACTATAACAATATTGACCGATATTACATTTTTATGCCAATATCAGGCCAATAATATCATTGGGTCGATATTTTCAGACATCCCTACATAAGAATAATGCCACACTACAGGTCTTATCTTTATCAGCAAAATTTTTTTGGCTCAGAAATCCTAACAATTGCTAAACTGCTTTATCTAAACAACAAAGTCCTCAGAATACAGCAGCATGTGAGCCCTTTTATATACAGCATTTACAAGTCTGCTTTAGTGTAAAAATATTTTTGCTGTCGGAGTAACAAGTATTAACTCACTGTATGTTAAACACAAATATCGCTCATTCAGGTCGGAGTGACTCATCAGGGATACGACTGCATTACACCCCCAGTCTGAGACGTTACGATGCAGGGATCATGGAGCTGGGCCTTGTTTATACTCCCATCATGGCTGTTCCACCCAAACAACACACCTTCTACCTCAGTGGATACTGCACATCCAAGTGTACTCAGACTGTACGTATACAAAAACCCCATCATTATGGTTTAAATGGAAGAGATGCTGGGTGAATATTTAAGTCTAAACCTAAAAAGTCTGCTTCTCTGTCTGCCTGTTGGTCTATTTAGGCTTTGCCTCCAGGAGGGATCCATATATTTGCATCCCAGCTGCACACCCACCTGGCGGGTCGAGGGGTGAGGACGGTTTTGGTGAGGGGAGGCAAAGAGCTGGAGATTGTTCAGGAAGATCAGCACTTCAGTACACACTACCAGGTGAGATTTACCCAGAGGAACTCCACATTTATACATTATACCTTCTTTTATATTGGGGAAAAAGTGAGTTTTACTTGGCATCACACTGATTCATGTGCCACTGGGACGATGACTATTCAAATATCAGAGAAATAAAACTACAGCTGAGTTATTTCTACTGGCTGCTATTTCTGCAGCTTTTAAAATGAACAGATCTTATTAAAATAAAGTCTTATTAGAGTTGGTCTTTAATTTTGCAGTGGGTGACCCATATACATAAAGTAGAAAGCTTAGGTTTTATCACAAGTTGAAAGTTACTTGCAAAATACTTGATGGTGGAAAGTGCAGAAGTTGCAGACAAAATGTCGGGTGGGCAAAGAGACGGCTACAGAATTTCTTACATTGCAATCACTGCACAAGTCATGAAAAGACTTTGTGCTTCATATTTCATTTAACAAATCTCCTTGAAAGATCAAAACCAACAATGAGTCAGTCCCAAGCCCATTACTTCCAACAGACAACCTGCATTTTTAAGCATATCTCACAAGTGTGCAGTTTTATTCTTTAAAAAATTCAAAGTAAATTCCACTGTGGTTGCCACTGTTTCCTCACAGCCAAAAGGTCCTGGGTTCAAATCTCTCTGTATGGAGTTTGCATGTTCTCCATGTGCCTGTGAGGGTTTTCTCCGGCTGGTCTGGCTTTCTCCCACAGCCCAAAGACATGCTTTGGACTGTGGGTAATTGGATGGAGAGAGTGAGTGGTTGTCTGTTAGTTTGTGTTGGCCCTGTGATGGACTGGCAGGGTGGTGCTTCGCCTTTCGCCCTACGTCAGCTGGGATCAGATCCAGCACCCTGCCACTCTCCACAGGATAGAGCAGGTATAGCAGATGGATGGATGGACGGACGGACGGACAGATGGATGGATGGGCTCTGCAGCTTCTAGCAAATATCTCGTAAACAGGAATAGATAGTGTAATGATCAGGAACTATTTTCAGTGGCGGATACATGGAAGCTGCAAAATTAAAATATCACAGAGTGCAACCATGTGGCTCACAGATGTGTTTTAATAGATTTTACACAGCAATGGAAGGCTGTGCTCTTAGTATGATCTGTTCATAGCTGCTATTTCCCAACCCACATCACTTATATTTCCCGGTTTGTAATGTCTAAACAAGACCACTAAAGTTGTAAATATTCACATTTTCTTGTATTTCTTATTGACTTTTAATAGTGAGTAAAGACTAAAACAATGCTGTTTTTGCCAATGTGAGTTAATATTTGGGGACAAAGAAGCAAAAGGATTCACCTTAATGTTTTTCTCTAAATAATAACATCATCTTGATGTCCATTATTTCTTCCAAATAGAGAAAATGAATTCATCAACCTACATTCTGTGTCTAGCTGTTGCTTCTCAATTGGTGAGACTTGTAACAAAAGCCTGAGTTAATTTAAATACATAACTGATAGGGCAACTCCAGCATCATGTTGTATACACTGAAATATCTGAGCTCGTCCCTTACACAACATCTGAGTAACTGTGGCGTTCAACATTTCCACCCGAATCATCGATTATGTTTATGAGCTTGGCTGCAGTTCCTAAAATCCTCCCAGAATCAGTCACCATCTCCTTATTCTTGCATTTAAGAGATGATTCCTTCTGCATCACTCTATAAACTTACCCACTGGTTCCCTTTTCTTTGATTTAGGCCTGCCTCTGATAGATCCCACCATCGCAGCATCATCAGAGAACCTCAGCAGGGGGTTTGGTTCAGTTATACTGCAAATCTGCAGTGTACAGAGTGTTCAGAGACGGAGACAAGACAGTCCCCTGTGGCACCTCTGAGTTAATAACCACCACATCAGACAGGGAGCTCCCCAGCTGCACAAACTGGGGGCCTGTTCGGCAGACAGTCATTGATCCAGGAGACAGTAGAGATGGTGACATACATCCTGAACAGCATTCCGTGGTGTTAAAGGCAGTGTGGGGAAAAAACACTGAAATAAAACCAACCCAAGGAGTTCACAAAGCTGATCTTTACAGTGATGTGGAGGAGCTTGAAGGTTGGGTTTAGGGGGTCTAGGGGGGTAGTGTTAAGGGGTATTCAGCAAGGGGCGCTGAGGGCAAAGCAGGTATTCAGCTCATTGACTCTGTCCAGGCTGCCCTCCTGCTGACTGTCTTTGATGTTAAAGTCTGTAACCTGTTTCATGCCCATCCACAGATCTCTCATGTTCTTTTGCCAAAGTTGAACTTTCTTCTGCAAAAACTTAAAGGCCTCATATGATAAGAAGTCGTTAACATACAGCACACTGAAAGTTCACAATGTCACAGACGCAAAAACCTCCCGGATGTCGACTCAACGTCCAAACTGACAAACAACAACATTAACATTGTTGAGAGACAGCAGTCGACATCTGCTGTGCTTTATTTATGCACAATATCCCCAGGCAGGTACACACACACACACACACACACACACACACACACACACACACACACACACACACACACACACAGAGCAGAGAAGGACATCTGATAAAATCTGCAGCTGCTGTTGATGTCAGGCTAATCTGAGAGCACCTGAGTGGTGTTGTTTCAAACCCTGCAGTCTCATTTGGCATCTGAAGACTTTATCAAACCGTTCTCAGCAAAGTCACACGGCTAACATCTATGAAAGGTGCCTCGAAGGAACACATCAAGAACAACCACTGTTTCATACTGCCGCATTTGAAATTAATCTTCTGTACACAATTTCCAGTTATGCCTAAAGTTAAGATGCAGGAACAGCAATGTCTTGTGGTATGTTGATTAGAAATTGCGAAGAACTCTAACAAATCATTAAGATTACTGATTTCAGATAATGATCTTGTTTCCACAATTTGTTTTCATGTCTAAACACATGCACAGAAGAACACAGGAAGAAAAAAGACGTGAATATTTGTTGAAATGATTGCATTTATCTTCTCTTTTTCTTTTGTTTTTTTAACAGACAATCCGAGTTCTGAGAAAAATTGTGAATGTTTTACCTGTAAGTATAAAAGTGACGACTGCTCCTGCAATCAGAATGACTAACAACAACAACAATGACTACTGTTTGGTTGAGATTTCCACTGTGGTGATTTTACAGGCAGACAAGAATGGAATTTTAACTGTTCTGCATACTCAGCGGCGCACTTCTCTGAATGGTCGTGCCCCAGATGTATTTTTTCGCTGTTTGCATTTAAAGTAATGAATTAGAATACGTTGCTGCTCTGTACGGTGCTTAAATGGAGAGGAAATAGGGACAGGCTGAAAAGTCAGAGCTGTAATAAGGAAATTCCCGGGAGACAGACCGAACCACAGCAGCTGAGCTCCGTAAAGCAACTTTCTTTTAAACAGCAAACTGCCCACTGGCTCTCTTATATAATTAATTTTGTCGGTAACCTTAAATTATCAGCAATGTTCTTCGTTAAAAGTAAATTATGATGAAACGATGGCTTGATCCTGCAGGGTGACGTCCTCATAACAAAGTGCACTTACAATACAGAAGATAGGAGCCAGCCTACGGTGGTGAGTATTCATTCATTCATTCATTCATTCATTCATTCGTTCATTCATTCATTCATTCATTCATTCATTCAACCCTTATTTAACCTTGAATTTAATCAGCTTTAAAAACGAATGAATCAACTAAAACAAGAGCAGCTGGAAGCAAAATAAGATGAAATGCAAAAGCTAACCTGCCCTAATTATAAAATAAAAGAGTCACTGTTTTGCACAGTATTGCAGGTTGCAGCTGCACAGGTAACAAAAGCTGGATTTTCCATCAGGGCACTGTGAAAATACACAACAGAATACTGTATTTATAGGATCAAATTCCCCCTTGATCACTGTCAGTAGCAACAGGATAGCCTTATGTACAACATGGCCAAGATGGCCAACATCCCACTTGTGGATCTATAATTGCACAGGCCATAAAATTATAATAACAAGAAAGAGCCTATAATAAACCAGCTCAAATGAAAGACATGTTAAAATCATAAGTTTATAAAGTAAAAAAAATCTATATATCCATCCAGATACACATTCTTAAATTTCAAATCAGATAAAACAGCTTTAACTGTTCAAAAATATTGCAAAAATAAAAAATGACACAAAGTTACAGCTGCACATTTAACCCTATAAAACCCATTGTTGCAAAAACACAACAGCTTTTTTATATATATATATATATATATATATATATATATATGTATATATATATATATATATATATATATATATATATATATACATATTTAGATATTAGGTTTTTGCTCTTTTTTCTAGATTTGGGTTTCTATATATACACATTATTATTATTTATTTGTTTTTAGTTTATTTATTTTTGCTCTGTTTTTCTATATTTGGGTCATGCAGGGTTTAGAAAAACTGAATTTACCACCAGGAAACTCTGAATATGATAGTGCATTACTGTTTTCATTTGACCAATTTCCACCTTGATCACTGTCAACAGCATCAGAACAACCTTCTCTGACCTCCTTCCATGTTTCATTCATCCTCATAATCCTTCGACTGCATCCCTCTAATGCTTAAATCTGCTCTTTCTACTGTATCTTCTTTCCTGGCTTCTCATAAATGTCTCCGTCTCCTCAGGGAGGCTTTGGCATCATGGAGGAAATGTGTGTTAACTACATCCACTACTACCCTCGTACTCAGCTGGAGCTGTGCAAGAGCCACGTTGACCCGAGATACCTGCAGAAATACTTTAACTTCATTAACAGGTAGCGCACGCACCAAACACCTCTCCCTCCCTAAAATCATTAGCTTCTTCCTCCTTTCCTTCTTCCTCATTTAGCATCTTCCTCTGCATCCACACGTGTGACTAAGCAGTTTTTTTGTCCTCCCTCCTCACTCCATCTTTCAGGCCCAGAGTGGTGATTATGTCTTTTTAATCACAAACAGCCTTTGTTCTTTCAAAGTGAAACTGTGTTCTAATAACACCATTTCTAACTGATTTCGCTCCCTCCTTTCTCAATCTCGCTCTGCCTCTCTCTTTTATCGACTTCCCTTCAATCTCCTCCCTCCATCCTCCCCTCTCCTCCCCTCCAGGTTCCATGGAAATGACCAGTGTGTGTGTGGCGAGGTGAGCGTGACGGAGCAGTATTCTCAGCTACAGTGGGACGCATTCAGCGGAGAGGTGCTGGACTCTCTTTATAACACAGCTCCCATCTCCATGCACTGCAATCAGTCCACCGCACGCCTCTTTCCTGTAAGTCTCCCCCACCTCCTCCCCCTCGCTCATATTCACATATTACAATAGATTTACAAGCCACCAATGAAAGCGGCTCCACAGCAGACATTGGTTGGACAGGAGAGTCGGACCGGCTGAGCAGACAGCTTGTTAACTTGTAATCTGAACACAGACACACTCGCAAGATGTTTGGATGAGCGCGAATAAATGAATTACAAACTGTGCCGAGGCCTTGATCAAGGTTTTCTGTCAGGAATGCAGCTTTCTCCTTGATGTGCAAGTGCAAAGGAAATGCAGCTATAGAAAACAGACTGCAGTGTTTGGCTGGATACATGAAGCGTAGATAGGATAGTATGAGATTACATGATCTGCAAACATGTATGTAATTTAAAAGGTCAGAACAAATAGGTCACATAGAGGAGAAATCCAGGTCAGAATCAGAAAAGCTTATTAAAGGAACCTCTAAAGTAAACTGCTTGAGCTTTACATACATATTTACATATGGGTCAATATACAATTGAGGGACTTTTGATGTCCATGGGATATTTCTTGCATACATTTTTATTAAAAGTAAAAAAAAAAACTAATGTGTTTTATGTTAATTATTATCCTGTCTTACAAATTCCATGATTATTTATTATGGAAACAATCACTTATTAATACAAAATGACTGGATATCACTAAAATGTCAACTAAATAACCGTCTGAATTTAATAACAACCACCTTCTAATTAGCTAAACAATAATAAAATGAGCTTGTTCAGAAATAGTTTTGATTGTGTTCTTTTCATTAAGTTGAGATAATCATGACAGATATTTCTTTTTTGGCAATGTATCAAATTTTATATGGAAAATAACTAATTGTATCTGTGTCCCAGAAATCACTTTCCACTAAGTTCCTCATTACAAAAACACCTCTCCAGGAAGTGTGTTAATTCCAGATCACATGACCTGCTCCACATGATGTCATTTCCTCCTGAAGAAAAGTCTGGCCAGACTCCAAGGCTTTCTGACTTATTTAATATAAAGTAGTCAACAGGTTTACTACAATATCTTTAGAAATAACTTTTAATTTCAATTTTACTCAGTTGTATATATAATATTTCGAAGAATCTTTGTGTAAAAATGCCATGTGATGTTAGGTATTTATGTTGATTTTAGGCCTGAAAACAGCAAAAATGTCAACTATGTTACAAAAAGTCCTGCAATTATATATTGACCCATATGTTCCTGTTGTGAGGATTCATTTTCAGTCATTTAATTTTACCACATAGTTTATCTTTATACCATAAATACTAACTACTAGCTGTCAAACTCTAAGAAAGAAAAACGTCTGAGGTATTCTTTAGTGAGTGTTTCTGGTTTGATCTATTTTGATTCATGCTGGCAGATGGGGGAAAAAAGCATAATTACCACAACTGTCATCACGTTTTGATTAAACACTTCTAAATCCTAACTGCAGGACATCACATATTTCCAAATCACAGAACCAATAGGAGAAAAATAAAAGACAAAAGAAAATGTGTCAAATGGAATAACGCTCATTTTGTCAGAAAATAGTGTTAACGCAGGACCCCATCACTTTGAGTAAGAAACTGTCTAGGAAAATATGTTTTCAGGGCCTTTAATATCAACCGCAGCGGGTGGCCTTTTCACAAACTGGCACATATTCCGTTAATGGTGCCACCACTGGAAGGCAGAGCTGTTTTCAAGATATTTTTGGCGAATCCATGAGTGAAAAAAAATTCAAAGTGATTCAGCAATTCGGCTTGTTCTTAGGCTCTCACAGTTTTGGTCTTTGAGCGGCCAGCGCTCGGTATGAAGAGAAGTGGATGTATTTTGACACTTGAAAACGTTGTGAGGAGTGACGAGCAGCGCAGTAACTGCAAAGAATTGGAGTTTTAATGACTAAAAAATGATAAAAGGCAACCTGTGAAGCTCAACAAAGACGTGCAAAGCTGAAACAAACAGTTGAAAGCCACGGGCTCACAGCAGGCCACGCTTTACCACAGAGATGTTTTACAAAGCAGAAAGAAAACCACTCACTTCAGCACATAATGATGCACAAAATAAGCCTCTAATCAGCTCTTGTATTAACATCATAAGCACAAGAAATACATCTTAAGTCATTGTAATAAATCATTTGCAGGATATAAATCAAACTGCACAGAGTAAACAAGCTTATTTTTGTTATCTGTGTGTAAGTGGATCAAAAAATAATGACCTTAAGCAACACTGATGCTCACAAACAGCCTGAGAGGGATCCAGACTAAGATTTCACTCGCAGATGGTTGCACCAATGCTGCTTTTTGGAAAATGCAAGAGCTTCTGGTGTCATTGTGCAGTTTTAAAGTTATGCAATACCACTTTCACTACAATCACTGTAAGAAATATGTGTGTTCTAACAGTAGTATTACTGTATAATTTATATATATATTTAGTGAATTTCACTGGATTTTGGTTGATTTTTATGTGCATGTTCTTAAAGAAAATGTTAGAAGTTTTACTGATATATATGTAATCACTTTAGATATTAGGATTTTTTTTTGAAGATTTTGACTCATTTTTTGAAAATATTTGCCAATTTTGGGGGAATTTTTAAAAATAAAACTTTTAAGGGAAACTTATAAGGAATTATTGGAATTTTCTTTTTGAAGGTTTTGCAAATTTTCAGAAATTTGGGGAATTTTTGGATTTTTTTCAGACAAGGAAATAATGTTTTTTGGTGCCTGTAAATGAGGACAACAGGAGGATTAACCACATTTTTCCATACAGAGAGAGTACATTGAATCCAAGGGTTATCAGTAGTGTCAATATAGTTTAGAATTTTCACATCAGCCAGAGTAGCTTGTATTGGGAAAGGAAAGATTTTCTCCTCTATACTTTTCCATTGGGCATTATATGACATGTCACACCAGTTTATCAATGCCTTCATCTGTGCTGCACTAAAGTAATCCTTTAGAGATGGCCAGCCCCATCCTCTCTCTTTAGTAAACTGCAACGTCTTACAGCAGACTCTCAGCGTTTTCCCCTCCCATATATATCTCGATGTCATCTTGTCCCATTCATCAAATTGAATTCGATCAATTTGTATTGGTAGAGTCTGAAACAAGTATAGTAGTCTTGGTAAGACATTCATTTTGATAGACTGAATCCGTGAATATAAATGAAACAAGGAATTAAATTCTTCTTTTTTCTTCAGTGCAGTATAATTGAATTCAAACATTTTTGTTAGATTTTTTTGGTATATTAATACCCAAATATTTTAAGGATTCAGCCTGCAACACCATAGGGACATTTTTACAGTTTTATAGCCACATGTGCAACACTCAAAGAAGTGTCCTTGAGAGTATTTTTGATGGACATGTAGTACATTGCTCAGGGACAAATATGCAATTACTTCAATAAAACCTGCTGTCTACATATGAAGGACAGTTACCCATTTGGCCATTATTATTTGAAAACGGTTAGACCAGACAGTATAGCAGCTGTCACAGACATCATATTTCTGTCTGCAGGGAGACTGGGAGAAACAGCCGCTACCAGTGGTGACCTCCATCCTTGAGAAACCCCGCTACCCCTGTGAAGGAGCTCCTCTTCCCACCAGCTGACCTTTCACAGCCCCAGAGTGTGAAGGAACCTCGAGGGATGTTTGAGGCTGAAGAGAGAGAACCTACATGTGGAAAGTTAAAGAAACTCCTGAATTTTTATCTCTAGTTAGATGCTGTAATTATATGCTTATATACACACCTGCTGTCTGTAGTCTTATTAGATAGACAGATACTTAGTGCACACATAACCGGAATACTTGTGTTTCAAATGAATGGAGATGGACACTATTTCTGAAACTAGGAAGTAGGACTGGCTAGTATTAAACAAAAACATGTGCAACTAACAAATTCTCTTATCCATTAGCTTCTGCACACTTACTATTTTTTTTCCCATTTGTCTCCTCATGTTTCTGTTGGTTTAAAAATGTCATTACAACATGAAACGGTTTGCAATTTGTTGAATAATTTCTTTCTGTAATAAACAATACATAATGAATGACTCTGGTGGTATTCAAAGGCAAAAAAGAAGGGAAAATACATGATTTTTAAATTCATTTTATAATAGTACATTTCACTCTCTCCTTTGCTACGTGCCCCTCTGCTACCTTGCATAGCTGCTGAATAATAAATGTCACAAAAAAATGTTTAAGGGTAAATAGAAATTTATTAATACACAAATTCCTTTGGACAGAATAAATGATTCTGGATTAATCCTTACGCTTTGATCATCACAGCCTTCATTTTCTCCTAAAGCAACAATAATAAATGCATAATCCAAACAATCAGCAATTTTTCAATCTTTTTGTGCTTAAGAATCATTGCCAAGCAACATTCATGTCAGACTATGGAAGGAACTGAAATTATATAAATTATATCAGGAAAAAAAAACCTCTGGGCACATTGTAGAAGTAGTGTTTTATCAATGTGTTTCACATTTTCCATATAAATCTTGTTATTAAGCTAAGCTACTCCTGAGAACAACCATTTCAATGATTAATGACCTTCTGGGCAGAATCAATGAATCATTCCACATAAGTAAACATTTTGTGCTGAACGTGCAGCAGCAAACATCCGAGAGGGAAGCAGGAGTCATACATACAAATGCTGCTTTTACTTGGACACACTAGTTTTTCTTTCCCACTGCTGTTCACAGTGTGCCAGACGAACTGTGGTGTTTGTTCAGTCTTAAGCGTATTAGTGTAAGTTAGCGTAAGCAAAGATGGAAAACATCATTTTTTGATAATTCTATAAAAAGTGTCAAACTCAGAAAATTATTACTGAACATCCCAGCACCTGCATTAAAGACATAAATCAAAGGTGCTAAACTGGCGATTTCTCTTGTTTTTGCGGTTTAAGTCACAAGATTTTTTTTTTATTCAAACAAATATGAGATGTCACAGAACACACAGATGTCAGTTTTTTTTTTAAAGGCACTAAAAGTTTTCAACAATTCTCAAGTAAAGGCCTGGCCTCAAGCTGTACAAAGTCAGCAGATTCAGCTTCAGTTACATTTTCAATTTTCCACAATATTAATCACATGATTTCTACAATAATGTCCTGTCTCTACTGGCACTTTCAACCGAAACTAATAATTAATGTGGCTGCAGCGGCTCCTAATGCACTGTTGCACGATGCCTCCTGCTGCTGCTTCACAATTAAAGTAATCCAGGTAAAAATGCGACGTAATTACACCCCTTTAACTGTTGAGGCAGATACACAAAATGCTGATTCTGATGTAACACCACGGTACGATAAAACGCAAAGCTTTTAGCGATGCTTGAATTGATGGATAGCCTCATTAAATAACAATGCCTCTGCTAAATAAGTGAAGTAAAATGAGTGAATTTGCAAACAGCAGCGACGGCAGATTAACCCCGGAGAGCATGACGCCAACAAGGGGATGGATGAGAAACAAGAGGTTCCATCCAGAACAGCTTCTGTCTGATAACTGTTGTCTTCTGTCTTTTCTTCTTCAGGAAATGTTTTGTCCCCTGGTACTCTGCGCCTCGGGGTGTTTTTTACCCTCCCCTTTTCCATCTAATAAACGCTCAAGCTGTCTGCCTGCGATTTAGATTGCATACAAGCAAGTAAAAGTCATTTTATCAGCACAAACATCAGTCAGTGTAATCTGACTCCAGCTGCCTGCAGGGCGGCTGAGCAGTTTCAGAATACTTTCACTTCCTAACACAGAGCCTCTGTGGTCTCGTAGGATAAATTAGAGATGAAACACGCAGCGCCACAATATTATGTAATATACTGTGGGGCACTGTGAGGACAAAATTAGAATTAATAGCTTGGCTCTAATATGAGGGAGTTTGTAGTTTTCTCTTCAGCTACAGTACACAAAGGACCTGGCCACTAATTGAGAATTTAAGGTATTTACTTTGAGTAAACACACATGCATTTAGAACCACTTTTTTTTTTTTTAGCCCTTTGGTTACAAACTCAACATGAACCACAACTGCACACATCTACAATCATTTTTGAATGAATACTGTCCAAAGAGTTCATTGCTATTACAGCTGCTGGGAAGATTAAGACTTTGTCCAGGTAATTAGTAGCAAGACATTAAAAATCCATTAAGACTTAGCTAGATTTGACTCTAGGTGGTTGTTCAGTTTAGTTATTTCTGCTAAAACTGTTTTCAAATTGAATATAAACAGTTATTTGAGTCTTTATGATCAATCCAGGACAGGTGAAGGCAAGGTTGGGTTGTGGTCAAATAGTCTTTTTTTCTTTTAGTTCAGAAGGTTCCTAAATCTGTGATGAGCAGACCCACGATAAATGCTAAAATGTTTCATTTCTTATCTCCTCATCTCATAAAGGAGATGATGCTGCCTCATAGGGGCAACATGGCAGCAATATTTAAAGCAACGCACCATCCAAGAAAGATACAAGTCAACATCCCTTTGGACTTTCATAGCAGGGATAGACCGATTATCAGTCTGATTGATTATTGTGTCCGATATTTGGCATTTTTTAGATTAAATGACCACCAACACAGTGATGTGAACACTGGCAGCATCAGTTCTGAGGATTCTCTTCAACCTCGGGTATATATTGAGTTGGGAGGAACGCCATATTTAGATTATGGCACAATATGGAGACAACTTGTCTAAACAATATCAGACTAAACAATATCTAATCTTAACCAAGTCATGTTTTCCTACAGCAGTTGTCTCTCTCTCATGTATCTTCTTCTGCCTTTCTCAGGGTCATATTAAGGACAGAGAGGCCCTGAATGTGATCCCAGCCTCAGTTTGGGAGAAGCAAATAGGAACAGGGGTCAAAGGTGACAACCTGTAGGATCATCTGAGGTGATCTAGACTTGATTTAAGGTGACTGTAGTTGACAGATGCAACCTGGATGATATCCTTGGATGTCTTCAGCTAACAGCTGCGAGGAAATACTTGAGATATTTAAAGGAAAAGAGTAATTCTTCCTTCACATGGTGCCGTATTTTTATTGACTGATTAATGATAAATCAAATGCAGTACTTCAGGTCTAATGCAGCCTCCTCTCTGTCTGTCGTCACTCTGTGGTCTCAGAAATGTCTCTCAATCAGAAACTGTAAACACTGAACAAGAAACACAATCTGTTGCCACAAATCAGGAAATCAGCTTCTCTCACAGCGGCTAAGGCTAAGCTAACGGCTAGCAGCCCAGTTAGAAAGCAGCTAAGGATTAACCTGAAACAGTGTCTGGAAAACAATAATTAATAATTCTGTAAGATATACAATGAAAGACTAAGAAAATAGAGAAGATCAGCAGATGTAACTGTAGGAGACAAGCTGATCAATCTCAGTTGATCCCACATAAACAGCATCTTAATTTAATCACTTCTGTTTCTATTTTACATATTCAGTCATAGTCACCCTAATCAATGAGTCTAGTTTGAAATGACAGGTTCTCTGCTATAACATGCTGATAAAACATTACATTTACAGTATGTCAATTCCAAATATCGTTTTTGGTATCGGTAGTGGCTATTACAAAAAACCCCAACAAAAACCAACCCGAATCAGTCAATCCCTATCTCTTAGCACCTCTCTTATGTCCTTCTGAATTCACATCTTTACTTGACCTCATGATGTTTTTCCATCAAGGTCGAGGAAAGAGTTTGGACTATTTGACCACAACCTTTTTCATTTTAACCAAGAACACAAATCCTGTGATTCTTAGAGAGAATAAGACTGGTTTACATCTTAAATTAGTACGATAGTGACACTACTCACATAGGATCTTTCACTAAACAACATTGATACTCATTCAAACCAGATTCTAACCACTCTGAAGCAGATTTTACACCATCTATGACAAACTACATTTTAAACGACCATCAAGGTTTCATCATTTCAGTCCCACCAAATGACACGCAGAGTAAAATATAAACATTTGCTTGTATTTGAGAGATGTAAAGACTAAACACAACTGCGCCTGCATGTAAAAAAAAACATAGCAAATCTCCTCAACTTGCATGTCTTTTTTCAAATCAGCGCGTTTTATTCAGTTTTTACATGTGTGGTCCCTGTCAAGCGTAGATGCCCTTGACGCGTTTATTCTCAGGGTCAAATGGAGATTTGAGATGGGCCTTGGCCTTGTATACCACTCCCATCCTTTCCAGGGTAAACTCGCCGCTCTTTATGAAGTTGGCGCTGACCTGATGATGAAAAGAAGGAGAAGAGATGGTGAGTAGGGGTGGGGGAGATTTCCGATTCTTAGAAGCATCGCGATTCGGACGTGGACAATTTGAATCGACAAACATCCAAATTTTGATTATTTAAATCTGTTAATTAAAGTAACACAGAAGGTTCCAAATAATGAGGAACTGAGAAGTGTGGTACGCGTCATCTCTGGGACATTTTGGAATGCACACAGAGGAAAACAAAGCTGCTGACCTCCACCCACCTCACCGTGAGATCCGAACAGCTCCTTCTAGTTTAAAAGCAGACATGAGGAAACACTGCAGCTTCTACAACGTCGACGGCGGAAGCGAACTGGACAAGAGCCACGTTATATGTAAGCTGTGTCGGGAAACCTTTTCATGTTTACAAAATTTAATAAGCAGCAAAGCATTTTTTTTGAGCTGCTGGTACTGAAGTACACATTTGTAATTAATTGCAGTGTTTTTGTGCTCTTCTATTTTATTTTATTTTATGTTGAACAGCCAGAACAGAATCCTTTTTTTGCTACAAAATGCTGCCATTTATTTTGGTATTGTTAACAGTTATACTGATTACTGTATTGCACAAATTTTGTAACTTTCTAACTTTTTGTAACTTGCACGCATTTCCATTAGTTTAATTAAATGGAATGGAAATGAATTCAACTCTTGTTTTTCTATTAAAAATGCACTGTTTTTAAAAATTGCAAGTGATGATTGCTTATTCAGGAAGACAAAAAGAAAAGTGTGTTGTGAAAAAAGTGCATCAATAAACATACATTAAAGACACATCAATTATTGTTTTTTAATCAAATCGTAGCCCCTGAATCATAATCGAATTGTGACTTGCCCAAAGATTCCCGCCCCCAATAGTGAGAGCAAATAAATAATAATAATAATTATAATAATAATAATAAAATGTGAGAGACAAAGATAAGCAAGAAAAAAAAGGGGGAGCAGGAGGAAGGAATTAAATTTGGCGAGACAATTGAGATTAACACCGAGAGGGAAAATGAGATGACCGATTAATCCACAGTCTTTGTAAAAATAATGTTCTCAACTGGAAAGAGCTCTTCCAGAACGGACAATTTCACAGCATTCATGTCTGACAGAAGAAGAACAGCGCAGGAGTTATAAAACACTGGAAGCAATTAATTCACTCGTGAGTCAATGTCAGCTCCAGAGTAACACCGAGAGCTAATTTTCACCGACTGACTCCCTTTATTCCCCTCCCCTGCAGCTCTCCCACTCATCTATCACTCCGTCTCTCTTTCATTCACACCCACACACAGTCGCATTTCCATCACTAGGACACAACCATAAACACTATTCGCCTAAATCTAATCTTACTCTAACCTTCAACATGCAAAAACTTTCATTATTTACATTATGGGACATTCCTTTCGTCCCCCAGACTCTGTAAACGGATTTATGTGCGTCGGTTTTCACCACTTCCATGTTAGAGGCTGTAGCAGCATCACTGCAAACTCAGACAAACCTGCCTTCAGCTGGAAACATCTACAACAGCAAAAGGCCCGCTAGGAACAGCACAGATGCCCTTGTCTCATTTTGCATGGACAAGCAGCCCACACTGCAATAATCTGAGATCAAAGCCCAGTTACAACATCCACCAGCACAGGGATCCTTTTCTCACATGCCTCTTAATCCTTGATTGAAATGGAGTCTGGTTCATTCAGCATCTAAATCCAATTCAGGGATTCCTTTTAAAAAACAGTAAAACATGGCCTTGCTTACTTATTTTAATGAACAGATATGACAAGTAGACAGGTTCGTAATTCACACTTCAACACTGGCATTTATATTCACCTTCTAAAAACATGCTAAATTCAGGTTTACTTTCTATTTTACTAATGCATCGTACTACTAGGCGCTGCATTTCTTATGTTAAGTCATTTAGTTTTTTTCTGATCAACATCTGGCACAAAAGTTTCCTTTTTGGTTTAATAAAGTTCTATCTTATGTGTGCATGTAAATGACATTGAGGTGTAATTTCTCCTCATTTCCCTTGTCCTAATCTAAAAACAGAGATGAGAGCATCGTGGGTCTCACATCCACTGACATTAGAGTAAATCTGGTTTGTGGTTTGGTTTATTTACTTCCAAATAAACCACAGAGCAAAGAGCTGAAATAAGAAACACGCTGTAAAAAGTAGAGTGGGAGCAATTTGAGAAAATTGCAGTAAATCTAATATGAAAAGCCACAGGGACACACAGAAAGGACGGAAAAGAGAAATAGAAATAATGAAAGTGAGATCAGAGAGGCCAGCCAGATGAATGATCCTCCACATGGAGGTGTGTTTAGCAAAGAAGACACTTGTGTCTGAGAGATCTGGTCTGATGTCACTCAGTATTAAAGAACACAACATCTGCAATCACATCACTGAGTGTTTCTGTGTCTGCATTTGTGTTAATGCATTTCTACACTCAACAAAGCCAATAGTCAGTCGGCTTTGTTGTGTTGGTCGAGGACTGATTATAAACAAATGAGCACAAGGAAATGTTCATTACTTCTGTTCATTTCCAACAGTTACCCTAACTAACTAATTCATTGTATTTTTACAATTTTAACACAGAAGAAAAGTAAAAAAACAGAAATTAAATTAGTATGAAAAACTCACACAGGTCCTTGATCTGTGCCAGAGGACCAATAAACAGCAGAGATAGAATAAGATCATTAAAAATCAGTCAAGATTGGTTTACAAAGTCACACTGAGTTACATTAATTAGAACTGTAGGCAAAACAATGGGATAATGTCAAATTTCTATATATTAAAAAAATGTATAACCTAAGTGCAAAACATGAGATGATGTGCATATTTTTCCTTGACTCCTGCTCTCAGAAAAACCCCCAAAACTCAAGACACAAGGACAAGCAGTACCTCACAGATAAATATACATGTAGTGTGAAACTGTTAAATATTTATGCATAGGGGTGTTCTGTAAACACAGTAGTTGCTTAAAATCAACCTTACTCTAACTTTAAACCAGCTATTTAACTTTGAATCTACTGATTTATATTATGTGGACTTGTTTTTTTGTCCCTAAAGGTAGGTGTCTAAACAGCTTTATGTCCCTACAACATCAGTGATACACCAGCAAGTACATAAATACACCTAAAGACCGCTCTGTTTTTCAGAATTTAAAGATCCCCTCAAATGAAATCAGGTTTTTTACTTTGTTAGCATGTCCATATGTTTTTAGTTTCTTTTTTTATGCAAGAAGATACATAATGCGTGAAATAAGTGGTCAGCGCCATGGCTGAGGATTAGACTTTGAAACTGTGGAGTACAGATGACAGTTAATAACACAGATTCAGACTTTAAGGGTTTTATATATAAATAACAAACTAAAGGAACCAATCCTGTCAACTTGCAGAACAGAACTGGTTTCCGACTCAGAATTACTCACGCTTCTTTACGCTACACAAATTCAAGTTTTCAAATACTTGAATTTGTGCCGAGTAAAGTAGCTCCACAGTGTTTGAACAGAATCGAAGGGGAGCTGGTGTGCTCGAGCTGCAGGTGAGCAACGGACAGGCTAGCAGAGAAAGATTTATATTTTCATAGATACTAAAGGTGACATCTAAGTCATTTTAACACAATTAGGGAATATTTTCATGGAAAAACCATCTGAATACATAACTATGATCCATTTTTAGATGTTTGATAAATGTCAAGAGATGGGAAAATGTTTACAATTTAACTTAGTCTTTGTCTCCCTCTTGATGATTCTACTGCCGGGTTTGTTATTTAGTGAGTCCATGTTATTGTCAGAAGAAAAAAAGACACCAAAAAAATGTATCCTGCTCAATGAAACTTAATTTTGAAGGTAGAGGAAGTGGCTGGATCTGAGTGACAGTTTGAGGACAAGTCTGAAAGACACTGATCCAGCTCACACAGCAGCATTAATACCAAATGTCTCTGAGTGCATATATTTCTCATTTGAGGCATTAGGAAAGGAGGTAAAAAACAATCTGAAACATACAAAACTGAATCATCAGCTGCACACAGCAAGATCACTGCAGAATACAGTGTTTGACTCTGATTTTTCTGTTACTCGGTCCTGAAATCCACTGAAATGATCATTTTTGCCTACTTCATTTTGGTTTAAATACTTTAGCAACACATTCTCTCAATATCACGACAGAGATCTGAATGTTTTTCATGACGTTTTCATGATTTTCTTTCATTTCTACGCATTTTCTCTGGAATACTGAGAAGGAAATGAGACTCTCTCATCCTGCCGAAAAAAATAGAAACCTGAATTAAGAAAACTTGGAAAAGTATAAAATAATTACAGTAAAAACAACAATAAAAAGGGTAAAATGCAGTGTTTAGGTGCATGTGTGTTTTTAAGGTCTTTACCACGCCTCCGTCAGGGTTGCGGATGTATCCATAACCAATAGTTTTGTCGATAAAGAAGCCGTAGTCAGCACGTCGAAGGTGACCTACAGGAACTCCGTTGCGGAAAATGGCCTCCAGACCAAACATCGGAACTTTTCTTGTAGAGAAAAAAAAGACACAAGAGTAAGAAACTTTATGTACATTTAGCAAAACTATTTTACAGAGAGCTTTACATGTTTGAATCAGGATGTATTTAAACATCTGAGGACAGCAGTGAAGCAAATAAAGCATGAAACTGAATATCCAACTATAATGCAAGATAATAACAAAAACAATTTAGGAAAAAAAATGCAAGTTACATTGTATGAGGTGATTTAAAACATGTCACTTATTATCACATTCTCTGGAAGAATATTTAACGACATTCAAACTTGCTGCACGTCCTTTTAATCTAAGCCGCTCTTTAATCATTTAAACGCAGTTAGTAGATTTAATTAAACCTGATCATGTCAGCAGCAGCAACGTCTACCAGCCTCTGTTGACCGTAAACATGTCACACTACATTGGGAGACCAAAGCTTTTCCTCTGCACACACACACACCGCTTACATACAGGAACGCAGACACACACTTTGACACTAATCACACTGGCAGACCCACACAGGACACGGCGACTTTAATATTCACACGAAGGAAGCCGTGTTCTCATGATGGCAAACTGCTGTTGTCTGGTGATGGTGCATCTTAAGAATGCAGAACAACCTTTATTTTTAGCTCGGCAGTAGTGAATTTTAGTGTATTTCTAAGTGGCTTCATAAACGTAAAGTTTATCGTGTTCCATCAGCGCATTTCAAGATGTTATCCTCCACTTGACGATTAAATATGATCAATCACCCAAATCATAGATCTGTGAGAACGGTGTCTTAAATGGTGAAAAGTCGTTAGGTAGAGATTTTTATTATTCTATGAGCTTTGGGACAAGAACTAACTGAAAAAGAACATACACATTAACCCTCTGATGCCTGAATTTATTTACAATTATATAAAAAAAATTGATTATTTGTGTTTTTGGGGACATCTCTATTCATGCATCTCCAGGAGAGAGGTTTAAGGATGGAGGAGGCTGGAAAGAGGAGCTTTGAGAATGCTCAGGTGTATTGTATCCTATTTCTGCATCTGTAACATGAAAGAGGTGTAACACACCACTGGAATATACAAACCATGTTGGGAGCAGGACTGACATATGTGTATGTATTATATAAATCCCTCGATATTACTGTAATACATCACTCTATATTTGTTTAGTATCAATTTGTGTGCCAAACTCTATTATACTTTACTACACGTGTTAAATCAGTGCATTCTCATCACATTCTGCCACATTGGGATTTGAATTGTAAGTAAATATATTCTGTGAGCTGTTCTGCTCATCTAAGAGGTCGTGAAATACAGCAGAGGGTTATAACGAAACAATCGACAGGTCACGCAGCCGCAACACGTCATATTTTTCTGACAGTCGCTTTACAACAACAGTTCAGAGGCGAGGAGGTCTCATTTTGTTAAATGCCTGATCCAGCGACTCCTCTCTCCTTGCATTTCTGGTGGGAGGGACAAGGAGAGGAGCTGAGGATACAGATGTTTGATCGTGGCTTTTTTGCCAATAACCGATATGACAATACTGTCCAACTTTGAATTTCTGATTCCGATATCAACCGATACTGATATATGTGGGCTATTTAACTAATTTTAGGTACCATCACATATCTCCTGTGGTGGAATTAACACATCATGCCTGATTTTATTGTGATGCTCCATTGGATGCATTCTCAGATGCAACAAGGCTTTCAAATGTAAAGATCGTCTGTGCAAAACAAGAAACTACTTTAAGTTATGGAAAAAATGCCATATATATGCCTTTTTTTTTTTTTAATTGCCTCAAACAACAGTTCACACTCTCCCTCCCTCTATGAGTCCAGTAAATGCCGGCAAAATCCAGGCATTATTTTATCAGTTTTCATGATAGGAAAAAACGATGGGAAAAAATATCGATGATATTGACCAATATTACATTTTTATGCCAATATCGGGCCGATAATATCAGTGGGTTGATATTATCGGACCTCTCTAGTTGAGGATGATCTACACACTGGAAAATGAGACGATCTACTAACTCATCGGTGGTGAAGCAGACGATGCGCCTCCTCAGTCCTTCCTCCTTCTGTTTCTCCAGCTTGTCGCGACCCTGGAATGGGATGGAACTCTTGAGTTTGCAGGTGAAGGCAAGTCCCGCCTCCAAAGGTGTGTCATCGGGGCGCAGGTCGGCGTGCCAATGTCTGTACCCTGATGAAGACAGAGATATGAGCAAAAACCATGTTTACTTGTGGCACATTTTTGACAGAGTATTATTAAAGTACCCACACTGAGCTAACAGTTGTGTTGCTTACTCAGAAAGTCTGTACGTGAGCTGGATGTGGATGTTGTGCTCAGCTTTTTGTAACCTCCACCTGAATGTTACCTTTCTCTATGCTGAGCGAGTCGATGGCTCTGTAGCCGGAGTTGATGATGCCGTGTTTGGCACCAGCGGCCATGACGGCGTTGTAGACGGGAAGGCAGGAGTCTTTGGGAATGTGCAGCTCCCATCCGAGCTCTCCAACGAAAGACAGACGCATGGCTCGGACCTGAACGACAGGAGGAGGCAGAGAGGAGGCTCAAAGAAACGACGAGACGCATGTAGAAGACCAAGCTGCCATTCTTCTTCCTCCTGTTTCTCCTCTCACACAGACACACGCTTTATCTTCAAGGACCAAATTTACATGGAATGCATTTTAATGCTAACAGCAGCTTTCATGTGCTGCAGCTGAACAGGGGAAACCAAAGAGCCAGACGGCAGCAGAAAATAACGAGAATAGAATAGATGTGAGAATAAGATAAGGTGCACAAAAGGAGGAAACGGGGAAACTGTAATCTCCCTTTAGAAAACGAATGTCATGTCCTGAAAGGAATTGAAAAACTCCACCGGGGGTGAGAGGTGGAACAAAACTGATGTATGCTGGAGGTAGAAAAGGAAAAGCTGGGTGCTATTCTCCATAATTTTGTCCCTTTGAATATTGAACATAGTAACGTTTTATTCACCAGCTCCATTGTGGGGATTTTGGGAACAGCAGCATTGGATGTGATAACTAGGACAAACCTCCCACAGCTTTCCAAAGAGCCTCCATTTAACAGACATCATCTCAAAAACCTGTCTTTCTGATGGAAGTAAAAACACACAGTGATGCCCTTAATACTGTACTAGCTGAGAAAAATTACCCACAACTAGAATCTGTCTATTCTATCATCACAACTGATGAAAACTGCTCAAAGTGTACTGTGTCATTTCATTTTGTAATTTGGAAAGCTGCAGATATAAACCACCTTCTTCCATTTCTCCACAATCTATGGCATGACACGAGATAAAGCATGTTTCAGCCTCACAATATAAAGTAACTGGTGTCTGCACAATAATAAAGCAGGGAGTGGATCTACTATGTTATAGCAGCTACGGCTATTTCTGTGGCTTGGTGTTCGATTGGATCAGCTGACGTTTGATTCGAACAGCTCCAATCCAAACAATCCATCCCCCAACTGTCTTTAACCTCCAACACCAATCAAAGCAGGGCATCCGTCCTTCACTTCAGCCTATTTCTACTTTGTGGGTTAACAGTTTTTATTGATTTTTCACTAAACCCATCATACATTTGTTTGCAATGAATTTTGGGGAAATAAAATGTGCTTACAGAGCTCCAGACTAACTTTGTCACTTCTAGCCAGGTGTCTGTTGTTCACGGACAGCAGTGACATCAAGAATTATTCAGAAAAAAATAAAATAACACATTCTACTGTGACATCCGGCCATCTTGAAGTTATTTTATCTACATGGGCTGTTTTCTTTTATACCAGCGGAATCCAATTTAAAAGTCAGTACTGCAGTCGATCATGTTCACTTCATTGTGGGAAGACAAAATTGTGATTGCTGTTAATATTAGTTTGGTCAATATACAACTGCGGGACTTTTTGTAACATAGTCGACAGGTATCATAGTTGACATTTTTGCTGTTTTCAGGCCTAAAATCAACATAAATACCAAACACCACATGGCATTTTTACAGAAACATTCTTCAAAATATTATATATACAATTGAACAAAATTGAAATTGAAAGTTATTTATAAAGATATTGTAGTAAACCTGTTGACATGCCATAAATCCACACTTGACTCACACACTACTTTCTATTAAATAACTCAGAAAGCCTTGGAGTCTGGCCAGTCTTTTCTTCAGGAGGAAATGACATCATGTGGAGCAGGTCATGTGATGTGGAATTAACACACTTCCTTGAGAGGTGTTTAGATGAAAGTGATTTCTCGGACACAGATACAATTTGTTATTTTCCACATAAAATGTGATATATTGTCAAAAAAGAAATATCTGTCATGATTATCTCAACTTAATAAAAAGAACACAATCAAAACTATTTCTGAATAAGCTCATTTTATTATTGTTTAGCTAATTGGAAGGTGGTTGTTATTAAACTGGGACGGTTATTTAGTTGACATTTTAGTGATATCCAGTCATTTTTTTATTAATAAATGATTGTTTCCAATATAAATAATCATGTAATTTGTAAAGACATGATCATAATGAACATAAAAATCTTTTTTTTTTTTACTTTTAATAAAAATATATGCAAGATATATTCCATGTACTTCAAAAGTCTCTCAATTATGTATTGACCGCTGTGTGGCTGACCAAAGTAGTTAAAATCACTCACAGGTAAATCTGATATTAGAACTCTTTTGATCATACACCTGTCTAAGCTGCTGTACGGCAGTAACTGATTGGAGACTACAGGCTTCTCTTTGTTTTTTTTTTTACTACAGGCTTCTCTGTGCACAACTACTTACCTGTCATCTACCAATACATGCGTTTATTGAACATCTGTAAATTGTAGCTTCAGAAAACATTGTGCCTCTGCATGCACAAGTTCATTCTTATGTAAAAGAACACATTGAAACAGTTATCTGCACCTTTATTTCTAATTATTTACATAATGTGTGAATAAATTAGCAAAGTGTATGGGAACTGACAAAAAAAGTGCTACTAACTAAATGAAAGGGTTAAGTACAGCAGTGCAATCAATCTAAAAAGTCAGTCTGCAGACCTGGTTAATACTCACTAGAGCTGAACCCATTACTCTGCTTGTATCAGCTTATTTCAGATAAACTCTACCCATAGCAGCCAATAAGTAACAAGAACCTTGTTATGAAAATACCAAAGTACAGGAGGATTGATGTAATTTACAATTTTACCATCATAGAGAAAAAATCTGGGATCTGTGTCAAGAATATTTGTTCATGTCATGTTTTTGGTTAAAAATAATTCCTAAAGACTGATGCAGTATGTTGTTATTGCATTTTTTTAGACTCTTGAGTATTGATACCTTTGTTGGCTTCAAAAATCCAGCATCCATCACTCCTAATACAATTACAGTATTATAGAGAACCCACAATAGAAGCCAAACAAGAATTACACCCAGGTTGAAAAATGCCAAGAAGTCCTGTAAAGTGGTTAGAATGCAAACAAATGCAACCTGAGAGGAGATGCTAAAGAGAGGAGGAAAAGGAAAGCAAGGGAGGAAGAAAATATGGAAGGGAGTGAAAGAAAGGAGTGAAAACTTTCAGTTTCCCCAGTGGGTGCAGTGACAGCCAGGCCATCTGGCCAGTGAGCAGCTAGGGATCACCCTGGGACCCATAAGTACGCTAAGGAGCTCTGGGGAGGATAGTACATGTAGTCCTGCACTTATTGAAAGCACACAGCAGATACAGGTCGCTCATACATTTACCGGGCAACGTTCAAACACAAACACAGTGCAGACACACGTGCAAGAATGCATATAAACGTGAATTCATTTGACCTAACGCACGCCAGCACGCTCGCTTCAAATGACAAGTTAGGAAAAGAGAAAGCGAGAGAGAGTCTAATGAGCTTTGAGGGGAGCAGAGGGCAGAGAAAGCTCTGCTCTCACAGCAGTGCAGCCATTAAAATGTCACCCAGACAAGGCCAGCAACCAGCTGGAACACAGCACAAGCAACACACCCGCGCACATGCACAAACACTCCTGCAGAGCTGTAAGAAGATGCTGACTGCAATCACCAGAGCGTTGCATAATTCATGCAAGAGCGGCTGAGACAGAGCGGGTGTGTGTGGACATATGTGTCGCTGCATGTGCCGGTACAACATGCTCTTTTTTATCTGAAGCCAGAAACACTGCTGAGGTCGACACGAGAGGCAGGAAAACTGAAAACTGAATGAAAAACACAGCTAGGTATAAATACACAGCTTCCCCAGAGCGTGTAAACAACAGCGCTGGAGACTTTGCTTTGTTTTCAGTCAGAGGCAGAAGAAGAAAGAGGTAGAAGGTGGAAAAAGGGTAGAGAAAAAAATTATTTGGACAGCCTTGACATGTAAGTAAGTCACAAGGAAGCCTTGACACATGCCATCTGTCCGCCACACACACAAACACACACTCTACAATCTCTGATGGCTGAACCTTTGAAATAATAAACCAGTTTCACTCAACAGCATGTGATTTGCATAGAAGTATTTTTAATGAACTGTATTTTTTATTTAACTAGCAGTGACAGGGTTATGTTGAGGCTGACAAATGTACCACATCCAATTACTGTAGAAATGACTTGAACCACTGGCATGTGTGTGTTTGTGTGCATGTGTGTTGTCACCTGATGTCCTGCTGCATTGACAACTTTGTGGGTAGAGAAGGGGAAAGCTTCATTACTCAGGTCTGTGTCCAAAACCTCTTGTAAAACCTCTCGGCTGCAAACAGACATAAAATACGGACGTCACAACAGAGAAAACACAGAAAAGTAAAAGCACTGTGGCTGCCAGTCGGTATATTTAGCAATTTCATGTGTGCAACTGGTGTGGAGAAAAAATAATTAATCTCTTTGGGGTTTTTTTATATTTTGTGTATGTTCTTCCCAACACAAGCAATACTGGAAAATCAGCTAATGTTCCAGCTCTCCTTCTCCCACAAACATACACTCACACACTAAAATCAATATTACGTAAAAATGAGTCAACAGAAAAAAAAGGACTAAGTTTAGCTTGCTCTGCTACTTGTACACTTGTATTATATGTGAGTGGGCAGGTAGAGAATACAACATGTGGGGCCTTTTCTAGCAGATATTTTTGCAACGGTGTGGCAGGAAGCCAGGGTTGAAATATGTGGGGAACAGTTCGGATGACGTTAGCGCGTCCATGTTTGTTCATCTGTGTGGGTGTCCTTTTTTTCCTAAAAAGCAAATCAATGTGGTCATAGTTAAAAGCAGAAACGTATCCATGCGGGGATGGTCATACATGTGATTTCATGCATATATTCCCTCGGTGTTATTTTTAACTCTGATCTGTCCTTTGACTCCCAGGTGACTGAAGTACTGCAGCTCTGCTTGGCCCAAGTGAGACAGCTAAACAAGATCAAATCATTACTTTCTTCTGCAGACTTACAAAAGGTCATCCATGCTTTTATCTCTTCCACTATTGCAAGGCACTTTACTCCACTACCAGCAGACCAAACATTCAAAGACTGCAGCTGATACGAAACTCTGCTGCCAGGCTTTTAAGAGAAGTGACCACACTACGCCGGTGCTTGCTGCCTTTCACTGGCTACCAGTGAGTTTTGGAATTGATTTAAAGGTTATATCTGTTGCTTTCAAGCCTTGAATGGCCTGGTTTCTGCCTGAATCCATGGTCTGCTAACTCCTTACGAGCATGATCGTCGCTTGAGATCTTCTGACAGGGCCTTATTAAGGGTTTCTAATTTTCAAATTGTCGCCAAAAGTAAGATGACCTTTGCTAACCAGGATGTCAGCTGTGGAACTCCCTGGCTCAGCATCATCTTTTAAATCTCTTCTTAAAACTCTAATCATAACTCTTTCTACAAATAAATGTCAATCATATTTATGTAAATTATTCAGTCCCTCCAGGAATTTGCGATGCTGCGATCGCAACAATTAATGCAAATTCAACCAGTTCTGCGTGACCTTGCAATTTTGTCCAATCACTGCAACTTGCAACGCAATTTTGATCCGCCTCCCACGAGTTCCACCAATCATAGCAGACCCCAATGCAAACGTAATGCACGTACATCACCGAATTCACTTCCTTGTTTATGGTTTGAAGATGCAGACATGTCCCATTCTAATGTCTCTCATTTACCAACAAAAATTACTGCTAAAGACCGTGAAAAACAATTCCCTGATGTTCTTCACCAAAGCGGAGGTAAAGTGTTTTACACCCGTGCAATATTGTAGTGAAACACAAACAAAAATCATTGATTGACAAACATTTTTCTACCTCGAAACATATTAGGAGAATGGCTGAAACTAGCGGACCACAGACCAGACAGATCACTGTGACAGAAGCTGTTCCATCCAGATCTGTTGCTGAAAGAATGAAGGTAAGTCAGATTAATTAATTGACATGACAAGCTGTGTGTGTGTGAGCGTGTGTGTGTGTGAACACGTATGTGCCAGGATGTGAAATTAACTTTTTAAGCCAGTGACAGATATGTCCAAATATGATTCATTCAATAGTGAAAGATCATTTTGTCCCTTAAATCTACCAACCACTTCATGTTAAACCAGTATCTGGCTGCTGCTAATTTCCCACCATGGTGTGTCAGTTTGTGGAAATGGGTTGGAGCGCGTTAAAGAATTAGTTTAGGAATACATATTGTCAATTAAAATGTTGAAACATGTTCTAAAAGCTGAAAAAAATGCAACTTTTTAGCAATTATCACTGTCTCCCGCAATTTCATCGCAACAAATATGCTTAAAACATCGAACAACAATCTCGAAAAAAGCCTGCGAAATCCTGGAGGGAATGATTATTTTATCTTGTTTATATCCCAAAGACGCCACCCAATAAAACTCAAACTTTCTACCTTGTCTACATGTCTACTTTGATGCACTGTCAGAAATGCATTGCCAGAGATGTTTCATGGATTTTGAGTCATTCTGTGCTGCAGTTGGGTTAACGGCGTTAAAATTTTCAATCAGATTAATCATGATGATAGATTAATCTGCATTAACTCATTAATTTTGACAGCCCTGGTAAAAATGCAACAGCAGCAAAACACAGTAAGTGCATGGAGTTCAGAGGGTTAATCAATGACCAATGAGAGACTTTAAATTCTGGCTCTTACTGCTACTGTATTGTGTATTTTTACTAGAAGAAACTTTGTATTTTTGTTTTTGAAAGATGCTCTATAAATAAACTGTAATATATGCATGTGAGCAGGCCTGTGTGTGTGAGCTGGTGTTGTTCCACAGGCTGATGTTTTCTTCAGGCTGTCCTCCAATCTCTGTCCTCCCTTCGTACAGTGGACTCAAGTGGCCGAGAGCAAAGGCCAATTAGTTACATATAATCAGCAAACAGCTCAGTTTGGTGTGTATGTGTGTGCATTTGGTGAGAGAAGGGGGGCACTTACAACCACCAATTTGTTTCTCTGACTTGCCGCTTAACTGTGGCTCTCAGCTGTGGATCCAAGGATGCACACACACACACGCACGCACGCACGCACGCACGCACGCACGCACGCACGCACGCACGCACGCACGCACGCACGCACGCACGCACACACACACACAGAGGACTCTCTTCAAGGATGTCGTGTAATTTCATCTATTATACATAAGGTTCATAATTACAAAGCAAGTGGTTGAGCACCAGTTTCACCCCTTGGAACAAGCTGCCAAGCTGTGTGAGAGAAACGCTGCAAGTTTAAAGACTCCCCTCTCCAGAGAATATGAATGAGACTTCTCAGGGAGGGAAAACAGAGTCAACCGTATTTCCATAAACGCTGTAATTTTCTCACTCCTCGAGCTTTAAAGGGATCAATTTGCTTCATAGGAAAACAAAACCAAAACACTGTAGGAGTGATTTTTCTGTGATTCCTCACAGGAGGCAGAAACAATGAGGAGGAGCTAAAAAATCATTACGGCGCTGCACTGAGAGGCAACACAGGCGCCAGTCTTCACTATATTACCCACACACACAAACACAAACACAAGCTGAGTGCATTTTGGATGCTCAGGAAAACTCAATGAGATACATAATCAGCATCCTATTGTGTATGTGTGCGCACCCCTAATGAAACACACACACATGGGGCTGCTGCTGGTGGTGACGCAGCAGACTCTAGTTTGACGCAAGCAATAAAAAGCAAGTGGGACAGAAAAACCTGAAAGAGGGCACTGGGAACAGGCGATTGAGCCGAGACGGAGGCGAGGGGGACGGGAGGGTGAGGAAAGGTGAATACCAGCTACAGACTGAGAGAAAAGAAACCGAGCAGAACGGGAGATGAGAAAAGCCTCAAGGAGAAGAAATCGACAAAGCCCACACAGAGAACAGAGTGGAGTAACCCTGCTGCTGGCAAGAGGGAAAGAACAAAGACAGAGGGGGGAGAGCCAGGGAGGAGGTGAGAGGGGAGGAAAAGATAGATGAGGAGTGCAGGGAATGAGATGGGGCAGAGGTAAAGGTGGCCTGGCTCACTCTTTGAGTGAAGAACAAAGAGAAAACTGCAGAAGCAAAAAGAAAGTGACAGGCTTGGACTACCTCCCATGTCCAAATGTGCAGCCCCAGTTTCACTGGTACAATACATGAATACACTTCCTAAGATGAGGAAATAAATCAATGGTTTTGACGGATGAGCGGGTGGTATTTCCAGGTCAGGTAATGTGAACTGGATCACAAACGTCTCCCTAGAGAAATACCGGATTTTAATCAGCATCCTGAAACACGAAGGATCAAACTTCGTCTGACACCACTTCCCATTCAACCACAGTCCCACAGTTTTACCCAGAGGCAGCCGTAGCATGGAGCAGCATTCAAACAAGAAAACAGACACAAGAACAGGAGCTTTTCTCAGGGCTTGAAGAGAACCAGGCCGGTTACGCCACAGGAGCTTTCCCCAGGGGCTCGGTGTATTTCCACTGCAGAGACCACAGTCAAATTTAACTTCCAGAGAAGTTATTCTGCCCCCCAGAATGTCCCGGCTTGGGAGGCAGTACAATTTCTTTTTTAAATTGCAGGAAATTTGGGGTTTGGGCTTGCAGCACTGAAAATTTCTGATTAGCTGAGTACTTGCAGTATTTTATTTCGGGCACCATGAACAGTTTTTTCTCTGTGCTTCAGCATTCATCATCTAATGACAAAGGACAAAATCCAGTAGGAATAGAAAGCGAGCAATGATGAGACATACATGAAAATCTTGTGAGTCGAGCAACCTCAACTGGACTGGAGCAAGCAAGCAAAAATTTAAAACTTCTGGTGTTTTTTTTTCATTTGTCAGTGGACTAATATGACCAATCAGTGAAGGAAAAATTACTCTTTTCCCCCCAACTGCTGTAAGAAATACACAACTAGGTTAAGATAGATATTATTTAGTCTGAAGCTGCGAAGTAGACAAGTTGTCTCCATACTGGGCCGTATTCTAAATATGGCATTCCTCCCAACTCAATATATGCCAAAGGTTGAAGAGAATCCTCAGAATTGATGCTGCCAGTGCTCACATCACTGTGTTGCTCATTGTATCACTTCTCCTGATATCAGTAAATCTTATTCTCAACATAAACCACCTGAGTCTCCAGAGCGTGTCTGAGTCTGCCTCCTCATTCGTCTCTTGACATTGCAGCATTCCCTTACAAACTGACATCATGAACAGGATCTCAATAGAACGACGACATCGGTAAGTGCAAAGTTTAACCAATTTTGCACACTGCCATGTCTGAGTTTGATGAGATTCTGCACCTGGAAAATTTTGAATGATTCTCCGTGTAGTATCAAATCTGCAAATTTTGGTATTAAATGTTAGTCGGCTGGCTCAGAAGGTGAGTACAGCGCATCATGCATTCATAGATTTCAGTTTTTAATGCTAGTCGGCTGCCGTAAGAGATGTCGAAGTGACCGGGTGTTTAACCTGGGTCACCCTTTAAACAAAGGGTCAAACCAGCTTGTTCAGACTGCAGTAAAACTATAGACAACAAACAGTCAAAAAGAACCGTTCAGTTCCTTGAAATACATACCTGAGACAAAAAGTTGTGGTTACTGAAACGTGACAACCAAGTGGTGAGTCCCTGGTTCGATTCCCACCCGACCCGGATCTTTTACTACATGCCATTCCCCTGCTCTCTTTCCCTACATTCCCTGTCAATCTCCAGTCTCTATCTAATAAAGGCCAAAATGCCAAGAAATGATCTTTCAAACTTGTGGCTACTTTGGGTGGAAGCATGTTTTTTTAATACAGGACAAATAAGGAAACCTTCCAACTTGTCTGCTTATTTCATCCATTCATTTAAGTATCAGTGCTGTCACAGCTTAATCCCTGGACATCACTGCTCAAGCGAGACGAAGGTCTTTATTGCTGTTGACGTTCTGTCCTTGAAAGTCATTGCTGCAGTGTTTACGGGGGAATTATCTTGGAAGGTGATGCAGGAGCAAGAGATGCTGTTTTATTTTGACTTATTTAGACTGTAAAAAGTTAATGTGACACTAAAGTTATGTTCAACTAAGACCCAAGAGAGCGAAGTGAAACGTGCTCATATAACTAACAAATCTATGATGTTTTATCATGGAATAGCAGGCTGCAGTTTTTTGCATAAATGTAAAGCTAAAATAAAAGCAAAAAAGTTAAATTCATGCTGACAGCCAAGTCCAGGGATCAGTTTTTCTCCCTTCCCTTTTTTGTGAAAACACTAGGGCTTTAAAATTTGGCATCCATTCAGCCATAGCACACTGCATGTTGATTTGCAAGTCACACTGGGGCTTTGATCCACTTGCTATTCTCTCCATGATGCTGCAGATGCTTTTAAATGGTTCTTTTGGGCTAGAAGATATGTTGGATGTTTTTGACTTTCAGGCAAGATTGGTAGATATATTGAAATCCACTGACCCCTAACCAAAAGTATAAACTGTTGATAACACAAAGAGGAACTGCTCTGAGAAATAATTATCATGATCTCTCATTCTGTCGTGGATGTTTCAAGACCGATGCTACTTATCATGAATCAGGTTGCAGAAGCAGCAATCTAAGAAAAGTGTCCTAATCCCTGGTCACTTCCAGCTCATCTTCTAGGGGGATCCCAACATGTTTCCATACCAAATGATATAATAATCCCTCCATCATGATCTGCCTCACAGTCTCCTTCCTCAGCAGACATCAAGGTGGGACCCTGTTCAGATGCCCGAACCATCATCATCGCTCACCCAGGTGAAAAAATAGATTTTAATTGACTTTGCCTGGTTTATAGCATCATGAAACAGCTAATGGCTACATTAAAATGCAGAATTAACCTTGAACCTCCTTGATTCTGTCCCATTTCAGTCCCTGCACTCACCTCTCATGTATGTGGCTAAGTCTCAAGAGTAGCTCAGTTCTCTGCGAGACTCTTCTTGATCAAATGTTGTCTTTTCAATGCCTTTCCTCTCTCCTCTTCCATGCTTTTTGTCCACACACTGTCCTTTTCTCACCTGGTTATAAATCCCAACACTGCTAACATTCAGTCACTCATAGCCCTCTATCTTCCACTTCCTCCCTCTCTCACCTCTTGGGTCCCTGAATGCTGATCATTCCCATGTCCTCAGAGTGGTCCGTCAGCTGGCAGCGGAAGCCTTGGTCTTGAAGAACTGATCTTATGTGGTTCCAGTTGTGTTCTGCTACACCGCCTCCGATGGCCAGGTAGTACGCATCACCTGGAGCAGAGGGCACAAGAATGACACTCTAAAAGCAGCAAAGTACGACTTCACGTATCACATTTTAAGCACACGACTATATAACTACATCACATGATAAAATGATGGAAGTACAGAAATTATTACATCCAAATATTTCACAAGTTTGACGCATGTTTTTGAAATTTTGCCAGGGTAAAACTTAAGTCTGTTTCCACCAACTTCATGCTGATATTATCAACAGTAGAGTCAATATATAATTGCAGGACTTTTTTATCATAGTTGACATTTTTGCTGTTTTCAGGCCTGAAATCAACATGGCTGCCTATAACCAAACACCACATGGCATTTTTACACAAAGATTCTTCTAAATATTATATATACATCTCATAAAAACATTAGTTTTTTTTTACTTTTAATAAAAATGTATGCAAGATATATCCCATGGACTTCCAAAGTCCCTCAATTATATATTGATGAAATACTTTGCCAAGAAAACACATAATCGTGCAAAAGCAACTTTAAACACCATGGCATTGAATTGCAGCTTCGCACCTAATATGCTATTATGTAATAGTGTTTACTTTGATTAATTAATATGTCTCTTCTGATTCATGTGTACCCTGTGGTATTTTTAATTAGCAGCAATGACTCTCAGCCCATCTGGTCTCAGAACCCCTTCTTTTTATTCATTTTTTTGAGCTTTCTGGTGAAGGAGTCACATGATGAAGAACCGAAAGCAAAATCAACGACAATAAAAAAATACTTAAAATAACTTTTTCCTGTTTCTCTTTCTCAGGTTTTCTCTTCATCAGTGATAATAAATGTCAAACCGTTTAGCAATATTTCCACTTTTTTTGACACGTTCAATTTTTAAAAAAAATGTATTTTCCATAATATTGAAGACTTTGCATCTCATCATCTCCTCATCTTTCGCATGATGACTACTTTTTTACCACTGCCAAGTGCAGCAAATTTTTTCTGCAAAATTTTAACAGGTTACCTACAACTTTCTTTCAGTTTTCATTCGTTTTCTTATAAGTTTGTTCAGTGTGATAGAAAAAAACTCACAGATGAAGACATAAAAAGAAAAGCAAATAAAAATGACTGAGTGGTAAACCCAATAATAGACACACAGAGCAGACCAGCAAGATAATGTTGCTGAAAATGAAAGTTAGATTGAAAGTTAGATTTCACACAGATACGCTGACAGTGATATATTGAATTGATAGAGGGGAAAAGCACGAGTGAAAAGAAGAATAAGCGATACGAGAATAAACTGATAAATATAACAGATAAGTGGAGCGGATAGATCGACTGCAAGAAACAATAATAGACGGAACTGAGGAAAAACAACAATACATCCAAAGTAAGATACAAAAGAATAAGATACAAACCAAGAGGCAGAATACAACAGTCAAAAATGCCAAAATAATGATGGAATGACAAACAGAAGCAGATCCACAACATGGTAGATGGATGAGTAGATGCTCACCGTTGGATTGTGGTGCCAGGGGCAGGTTGGCAGCACCAGCCTCCAGTCGGCTCACTGTCAGGTCGGCCTCTGCTCCTCCTCTTTTATTCAACATGCAGGTATACACTGTGGAGCCTGTAATATGTGCAAACACACACAGAAGTAATTCATTACAGTGGCAGACTTTGTGGGTAAATCTTTGGTGTGCGGTTCTGCGGAAAGAAAAACAATATCTGACATCAACCTTCTGTTTGCAACTCATTTTTTTGTTAGGAATCCAGCTCATATGTTTGTGTCTGATTGTGTGTGCTCTCCTGACTCCCATGTGTGAACAGGAATGAATTTTTAATACACTGAAGCGTACCTACACCAAGTTTACATCTTTGCTGTTTTTGTTCCTCGTTACCAAGGAAACAACTTAAATAAGAGCCCCACTTCAGCTGTAATGACTGCAAAGAAACATCCCTCAACAAAGATATCCATGATGAGGACGTCCTAATGAATTTCCTAATGAATGAAGTCTGTACATAATTACAAGCGACATAAAATCACAACATGTCCATCATCGGTTTCCCAAAGGAGCTGGTGGCTGCACTGACATGCTAATATGTGCTTGTCCCACTGTCATTTTTCATTTGAAAGAGTGATTGATGTTACAGTTTCATTTGTCACTGGTATTGAAGAAAATGATGTGTAAAGCACATCATTTTCATCCTGCTGGGACGTTTAATATTCTCCCAGCAAGTGTGAGCCCCACAGTCGCCGTCGATTAAAAACTGGGAGCAAGAAGCAGAGAGAGTGATGGACCAGATTTTGTCAAGATAATAGGGAGGATATTAAAGTGAAATCATTGAATTTATAGGTCGCACGCAGGTAAACACATTTCTTGGTGTGTATTTTGAATCAACTGTGAGCATTGCAGGTCTCAATGGAGAACTACTACATAATGGAAAATTTATTAAGCCTTTTTTTGGCTGATCAGCGTCTGATAAACTGCTTTAAGTCTGCGTTAATTGGGTGTGAAGACTACAAGTTAGAAAATGAATCATCTTGGAGTGTGTAGTTAGAAAGAGGTGGAGACACCAGATCACTGCAACCTGTTCAGACACATACAGTCTTTATCTTCATTTTTTTCCCCTTCCTCTCCTGTATTTCTGATTCTCTCTCAGTATGAATAAATCTTTATTCAATATTTGTGAATTTCCACTTACTCTGCTCATGTAAATTGCTTTTAATAGTTATAATTGTTGGGCACATTGCATGTTTTTTCATGAGTCTTGCTTCTTTCTACTATCTTCTTGACCTAGGACCACTTTATGACCTAAATAAATTGTTTTTTATTGTATAGTTTCTGACATTCATGACTGAAATCCATTTAACTATATTTGTATGTCGATTTATATTTGCTACTTTCAATTTTTTACGGCATGTTGATTCAAATCTCAAATTTTTGTCTCAAATCTCAGTTTTGAGCTTCACATTTGAAGCATGACTAAGACTGCATTTTCAACTGTTTCCACAACCAGGTATTGGTTTTATTATTTGTCATTATTTCTCTTCTATAAAACATTTTGTGTTCCATTCAATTTGTAGGAAAAGTGCGATGCAAATTAAGCCTTATTAATGACTGATACATATGAATGTGATTGGGTTATTATGATGTAATGCTAGCAGCAGATTCTTTAAGTTCTGTAAGAGGCGAGTTAAGGCCTCCGTGGGTCAGATTTGTTTCTGAGCATCTTACAGATGTTCGATCAGTTTGGTATCTGTGAAACTTGGAGGTCAGGTGGAAACTTTGAGCTCTTGGTCATGTTCCTCTAGTTGTTCCTGATGAACAAAATAGCACGCCTTTTGCTAGAGATACCTTCTAGTGTCACTCCATTGCATTTCCCACAATTCTTTTATCATTTATTTGACACATCTTTTCTATTTGCAACTGTTTGTCAACTGCGTAGTTGTCTGGGAGTTCTGTTGCCATGGCGTAGGTGTGTTTGGCCTGTTTATGTGAGTTGTACGTGTCAAAGTAACATCTATACGAATAGGGGGATCCAAGGTTTTCCTGCAGAGCATTACATGAAAATGAGATTATCAGCGTTACACACTTCACCTGCCTGTTTCTAATGTGGCTGATCTGTGTATATAGTTGCTTTCAGTCCATTCATAACATGGGCCTGCTGGGAGTCGGCCGTGTCAGACACTTTCAAATCCTTCACAGCTAAATAACGAAAATGTGTTGACGTCCTAGCATTTTATTTCCCAAGACTTGATCTCTGTTTCTGAAAGGACATCGCTGTCAACACGGAGGCTGGAGAAGTAGCAATGTGCAGAAAGAGGTTTTCCATTTTCACATCTGTACACACCTGTCACCTTAGGAATTAGGCGTCACTGTTGGTTTGCTGATTGTGAAAGGTTACCAAAAAAAGCGAGGCAGAAGACTCTCTTGTCACCACTTTTAACAGCATCTCTGAGGCACTCCATGCTGGCATTTAGAAGTGGTATTTGGAGTTTTTGTGGTGGAGTGGACTCATGTGTTGGCATCTTTTTTTGTGTGCCCCGTGTATCTGGCCTCTTCAGTCCATCAATCTTTCCTCCCATCTGTCTGTGTATGTGTGTGTGTGTGCGTGTGTGTGTGTGTGTGTGTGTGTGTGTGTGTGTGTGTGTGTGTGTGTGTGTGTGTGTGTGTGTGTGTGTGTGTGTGTGTGTGTGTGTGTGTGTTTCCTTTAGCAGCAGGCTAACTGACCTGGCTTCTTGTTGACATCAGCTGTGAACAACCAATCAGCTGCCTTCTTGGCATCTGGTCCAGTGAGATAGAACTTTCCAAAGTAGGACATGTCAAACACAGCCACACTGTGTCTACATGAAAGGCACTCACTCTTAATCTGCATTTAAAGAACACAACCCACACATCCAGTTAACACAGGCTCTGACTCTGACACAAATAAAAAGCTGTCCTGTCTTTGACAACATGACATTTCTAAGATGACTGTTTATCATCGGCAGATCCTTGAAGGCAGCAATTCATCAAAGGGAGTGAAATTAAAGGGAAACGAACACACTTTTGCTCTCGGTATCTTACCACATCATGATGAGGAGGGAACCCAAAGGTGTACTCTTTGTTCAGCAGCTCGTTGTATTTGTAGTTTACATTCTTCTTAATGTCATAAGACCCATAATAATCATAGTTTTTAAGCTGCACCAGAACAGACAAACAAAACAGTTAGAGGCTAACGAATCATAATCATATTTTTCCAAGTACAGTGAAGGACAAAGCACCAGGCCAGATAGCCAGGCTTATGAAAAATTAGAATCTTAATTGTTTATGTCTTTCTAAATGCATGCTGTCAATATGAGGAAGTAAATGAATCATTAGTGGGAGTCTCACAGGAGCAGGTCCATCTTTGTTGAACCAGCCAGGTCTCTCCCAGCCGTGTCGCTCCTGGAACACACAGCCTTGTTCAGTCAGCACCTGAAACAATCACACAGCACAGCAAAATCAGGACAGAGAGTACCACTACTCAGTGTTTAAATTAGAAGAACTGCATGGAAACATCTGTCAAAGGTAAGAAACCAGAAAGTCACCTTTTGAGGAAAACATTTTGACAATTCTGTGGTTGTAAATTGATCATATTTAGCAGATTTATTTATCATATTTACAGAAATGAAGATGTCCATTGACACCTGAAGGTAGCACAACAAGCTAGAATTAGAACACCAAAATACTTTCACATGATGCTGATTTGCATATCAGTTTATCCAGTTTTGTATTTCCAACTACCTGTGGAATGCAAGCCTGATAATTCCCTTCCTTTTGTCTCAGTTTTGGTCTCCACCATCTTCGAAATTGTGCATATTTAGTGGCTAAGACTCTGCTATGTTCACCAGCTAACCCAAAACTTCTTCTGTTTGTCATTTGTTGCCAAGTAGGTAATGAAAAGTGGGTTTATTAGAGGTTTTTCCCTGGAAAATGTTGTGTGATGTAGCTGAAGAGAAGGTTCATGTGGGTGATTCTGACGAAATCAGTATCAGCAGAAGGGTTAAACTAAAAATAATGAGATAAAATATTCTAAAACATCCCAAAGAACTGAGAGGAGCTTAATCCAGTCACTTAATCCATTCTTAATACACAAACAATCATCATTTTCTGTACAAGTTGCGCAAAGAGCAAAAAATAAACACGCCTAAATATCAAAACTTCTTCTAAAAACAGAGAAGCTCATGAGAAGGGATGGCAAACCCTGCTTGTTGACCACATGCTACTACAAAAATAGTACATTTCTTAATTCCTGATTTCTTGAGGAGGCTTTAGATATTTCAAGGCTCCTCATCCTCCTTGTTAAAACTGACAGTCGCCCACAGTTGGTAGGTATGTTCTGCAATGCTCTCCTCCTAGCAGGCAGCTAGGCAGCTCTTGCCAAAACTTCCCACACCAAGCTATATTTACCATCTGTGCTACCGAGGTAGAGAAAATGTGTGAGCAGCAGTGTCAGAGATGGCCTGTTTGTGCTCTGAAATAATCCTGCTTTGCCTCCTAAATGTAGAAGGTCTCATTATTTGCACAGGGGCAACGTCACTGACTGATGAAAACCTTATGTACCTTCTAGCTATAATACATGCCGCTGTTTTGTGGTTTTACATGGAAAAAGGTGCAGGTTTTGAGACACATATCATTGGCTACCGATATGTTGCTCGTTGGACAGTTGTCTTTATGAATCTTTATTGACAGCACCTTTGAACTCTAGAAAGAGACTGATTGAAAGAGATTTCAAAGAGCCTATATTGCGCACATTTATAAGTTTATAGTTTGCCTTTCAGGATCTACTACAATACGTTTACATGCTTCAATGTTCAGCTGTACATTGTCGCAGCATCACTTCTCTTTCTCTAATTGAAATGCTTTATTTTAGCTCCTGAAAAGCCCAGTCTGCTCTGATTGGTTGGCTGGCTGGATGAAAGCGAGATGAAACTGGTTATGTGTCACGATACACAAATCAGTACAGAGAGATGTAGCAGCTCTGGTAAGGAAACAATGACAGACCGTGAGAAGATGCTCATTCTTTGTTGCTAGGCGGTCGTTATGCAAATATGTTACAAGGTCATGTCGATAAGTAATAGAAGAAAAGCCGAGATTGAAAACCTTGTGTTTAAGAAAGGCAAGGAGCAGTGATTTCTGAGGAAGAAAATCACTCTCTTTGGTGTGGACAACCCAACAGCACAATATGGCCTCTTCAATACTGACTTTTTTCATGAAACTATTCCTACCACAGAGAGAAGCCTATAACATAATGGTAGATTACAGTAAACAACAAGGTCTTTTAGTAATTAGTATAACTTAGAAAAGAACTGAGGTACTAAAAATTCACATGAATTCAAGTTTTTTTCATTGCCATTTTTCGTCTCTTACTAAATGAATAAATGAACGTTTTCTTCATAATATCATTGAAATTCATGGTGCAGACACAAACCAACACTTAAAACATTAAAAGTTATCATCCCTTTGTATCCTTGTTTTCATGCTTCTCTACAAAGTCCTTAAAGTCTTTTTTGAAAAAGGACCTTCGGGAAACCTGGTAAATTATAGAAAAAGGTGTCAGGGAAGCTAAATAAAACAAACTCTATAAAAGGAGTAGACTTGAGCAATAAAATACATCAACAACATCGCTGATGGAATATGCGTGACAGTAATCTGTTCTGACTAAATGCCTTTATGTGTGAGGAGGGGCAGAAAAAGTTAAATGAAGTCTGGAACAGGAAAGCATGCCTAAGTGGATCATTAATGCATAAAGTATGGTGGCGAGGCCCATTAAGAGTTTATGCCGGGCTGAGGGGAGAAAGAAGACTGAAAGACGCCCGGGACTAGGCTAGCGAAGCTAAGTGTATCATTTATAGTCACGTTGGCAGGAATCGCATTAATAAATGCAGCTGCTGGGGATAAGTTACACTGCTAACTGCCTTCTGCCTGAGCCTGAATCAGCTATTTGCTTCTAGATGTGACAGGATGAGAGGACGAGGCTGACAGAAAAGAAATGAAAGGGTGACAGAGAGATAAACATAACGCGAGAGATGGGGTCAGTGTTTGACAAATGATGTCTTTGCAATCACTTGCACACCAATGTCTCTGAAGTGCACTCTATTCTTCTCAGTGTCTTCTGCACACATACAGAAACCTGACAAGCCGAGTTTCAGCAGCATCACTTTGCGTTTGATTTGTTCTATTACTGCACTGCTGCTTCAATAGACCAATCAGACGTTGAGGCTACGGAGTTTAAAAGAGGGTAAGAAGGAGCAGAGCCTCCTTTTCTATCACATAAAATGAAGACTGTGACATGAATAAGAGTGAGGAGAGAAAAATGGAGAAGATTTGTGTGAATAGTCAGACGAACAGAGGTGGAAAACTGTGAATAGCTGAAGGACAGAAGAATAAAAAATTGCAACTCAAAAGGTGAGCTGGTGCCATCTATGCTGAGAAACCTCACTGACACAAGTCCAGAAAGTTTACTTTAGTCATGCACAAGTTAAAAAGCATAAATGTTTGTCTAAATCATAAGAAAAAAACATCACTGCCCATATTTTTTCACAGTAAGATAAAAATGCATAAGTGAAGCCAAGTTTAGGCTTCAGATCAAGAAAAAAATTAAAATGCATATTGTCTTGCATCTCGCAGTCAATTCTGCCTGATTTACCTTCACAAACTTCAAAATCATAGTTCTTTTCTTCTTGGTTATCCATACGCTCAAAATAACTCTCCAATGACTCATCAAACCACAGTTGAAAGGAGTCTAACTTGCAGCGGAAAGAAAGTGCACAAGGGTTATTTCCTTGAACTCCTCATGAAACGCGTTGATTAACTGTCTGCACCGGAGATCAAACCACTCATCTACCTGATGGAAAGGGTCCCTCCTCATGTTCCGGCTGGCCAGCGGCTCATCAAAAGGGAACACCACCGAGTAGTTTTTAGCATACGACTCGTGGCTCCTCTCTCTGATCCAGCGGTTGTTGCCTGTCAGCGAGTTATGAAAGCGCCTGAGACAGGAGGGAGAGCATTTCAAGTAAACGAACGTTCATTAAGAGTCACAATCAATTACTTCATGTTAACTCTGGTTCTGGCTGCCTGAGGACAAAAACGCTAAACTTAGGCCTTCGTATGTTCGTGTGCATAGATGTACCTGATGTCGTATCCGTACATGTCCTTTTCGGGGCGGCCATGTATGACCCAGTGAGCCAGCTCTCTGCCGCAGCCTCCTCCCAGCATCATACCTGACACAGAAAAGAGCAGAGACGATGCAGAAATTGTTGAACAGCATCCCCTAATCACATTCAGTTTAGCTCCTGCTGAGATAATAAGTTTGCTAATCAGTTTAAAAATCAATTGCTGAAGTCATTTAATAGGCAAAACAATTCCTCTGGGTTTTGGGCAGAGACTGCAACCAGGTTTTCTCCCTCTTTTGTTGCCACCGTGAAGGTTTTATGACCTGCTTTGTTAATTGGGGTTGCACTTACCCACGTATAATAGACATTCTTGTTTATTAAACTGTCAGAAATAATAGGTAAAGCATAGATTTCTGCCACATAGGGTCACACAGACTCACGAGCTTCAGTGGGCGTGGACTGATCATGCTTAGTGTTGTGGAACCTATAGCTACTTTCATTACCAGTAAGCCTGTTCATGGTTAATTGTTTTGCAATTGAAATGTCAGACAAAATGCAAAACATGACACTGCTATATCAGATAGCCTAGATATGTTGTGCACTGGACAACTCATGATGACTGTTAATAAAAGATGACTGTTACGTGCAAAAAAAACACCAAAAAACAGAAAACAATTCTTCAAAAAAATACACATTTTTATCCTTCTTTTGCCAAATACTGGGTCCAACAAACAAGGACCAGATGGGAAATTAAAGTGGAAAATCTCAACAAGAAATAGGGGCTCGCCTCCCTTCTCACTCCCCTACAGTATTGCCTGTCTGGAACACTGTGAGAAAGTCTCATTAAGTTGGAGAAGAGAGAGAAAGAGGAGAGAAACCGGTGCAACGGAGCAGCTTTGTCCTCTGCCACAACCTCTATATGTCATATGAGCTACACAGGATTGTTCTGACCTTTGTTCCATCGTTTGACCCTTTGCTCACAGGAGCCCCTGAGCAATCTGACCTCATCATCTGCACCCAACAGCTGCAGCGTTCTGTTCCAGCCCAGCCAACAAACAAACACTGGCAATTCAATATTTCATCCATCCTGTCCCAAAACTGCCGGGTTAATGAGCTGGGCCCCTTTTAGCAACCCCCTGCTTGTGTCGTGTCGCTGCTATTTTGCATATATCACGTCTGTGTGTGTGTGTGTGTGTCTGCGCATGCACGAACACAACAACATCGATATGCAGCAGCACGAGCAGTGTGTCCTTGCATCCCTCCTTCCTCCCTTCCGTCTCCATCTCTCACAGCGTCCCCTGTATCTCTCATTACTTCAATCATCTGCAGGCACCGTCACTCCGAGCCTGGGTGGACATTTGAATGGCTGGATGGATGTGTGGGTGCAGGGATGGAGAGACGCAGGGAGGGAGGAGGGTGAGACGGGGATGATGGAGTTCTCCCAAGACAATGTGGAGACAACCGGCAAGGCGAGGTGGCACTGATAAATGTCACCCACACTGATGTGCGAGCTCGTATCTGCATGTAAACTCTCATGCTCGTGTTTCCCCCTCATCCTGTCATTCTCCCCCTCTACACCTTTTTAGTACTTCCCCTGTCCTTCCTCGTACTATATGTGTCTTGCTCCGCTGCTGAATAGCTCATGCTCTGCAAATACTGTCTCCTTTCGCTGTCGTTGTGTATCACCCTCTCTGTATATTCTGCATGGCTCTCAGATTCCTACTCTCTGCTGACATTTACAGTGACGCTGCTGGCAATTCCACAGATGCTTTTGGGTCAATATATAATTGCAGGACTTTTTGTAACATAGTTGACAGGTATCATAGTTGACATTTTTGCTGTTTTCAGGCCTAAAATCAACATGGCCACTTATAACCAAACACCACATGGCATTTTTACAGAAAGATTCTTCTAAATATTATATATACAATTGAGTAAAATTGAAATTGAAAGTTATTTCTAAAGATATTGTAGTAAACCTGTTGACTACTTTATATTAAATAAGTCAGAAAGCCTTGGAGTCTGGCCAGTCTATTCTTCAGGAGGAAATGACATCATATGGAGCAGGTCATGTGATCTGGAATTAACACACTTCCTTGAGAGGTGTTTTTGTAATGGGGAACTTAGTTGAAAGTGATTTCTGGGACACAGATACAATTTGTTATTTTTCATATAAAAGTTGATATAAAGAAATATCTGTCATGATTATCTCAAAGATCACAATCAAAACAATTTCTGATTAAGCTCATTTTAATATTGTTTAGCTAATTAGAAGGTGGTTGTTATTAAATTGTGACAGTTATTTAGTTGACATTTTAGTGATATCCAGTCATTTTTATTAATAAATGATCGTTTCCATAATAAATAATTATGTAATTTGTAAAAAAAAAAACAGTTGTTTTTTATTTTTAACAAAAATGTATGTAAGATATATCCCATGTACTTCAAAAGTCCCTCAATTATATGTTGACCCTTTTTAAACAGGGATGAAACACACACTTTTACTTATTCTTTTCCAGTACACTATTTAAATAATTGAAACGAGAGTCGGCGTTGGATTAAAAACTCTTCCCTTCTTGCAATCCTCATTTTCAGCTTGTCTACACAGTCAAGCTCTCCAATTAAATTGTGTTTTTGGGAAATATGTCCCTTCACTCTCTTGCCAAGACTTAGACTGATTCCAATCTTCTCTCTTATATGAAGCCAGATCCTGGAGATAGAAAATCCACAGAGCAACACAGGTAAAGCTCCCTCAATAATGCTAACTGTTTTCACATCTTTCCAGTCTCTATGCTATAGTATCAATATATTTATCTACCTCTCAGACAGACAATAGTATTTCCAAATGTTCCTATTCATTTGAAAGGTTAGAGCTACAACAGCAAGGTCTTTGACTGTAAATATATTCGGATGCGTGATGATATCTGCATCATCGTCGATAACGGCTAATAAAGAATTTAAAATGTCAGCATTGATGGGCAGATAACGCCTGTCTGGTTCAAAGATTACAATTTAAGGTTTAGAAATGGTACACAAAATAAATGTGGCCCATTTTACATGTAAGCTGAAGCAGTTTTCTTACTGAGGATGAATGCACACTGTAATCTGAGAGTTCTGAACGGAGTCTCTCTGGATTCATTTAAGAAGTTTCTACTGTGCAACGACCAGTGTATGTAAACTTTTATTCACAACTGTACATTTGCAAAGCATTTTATTGTATATATGCCTCAGCCAGAGGGCATCACAGCAGGAGTATAGATTTTAATATGTTAATTGTGTGTGTAAATATGAGCATATATCAGTACTGAAATATGCATTTTATCAGCATATTGGACAATGGCAAAAATCCAATATGGTGCATCACAGGATTTAAATTTTAAAAAAGTAAATCCTGACTACATTTAATCGCCGCTGAAATACTGTAACTTTGACATCTCGACTCACTTCACTTTCAGATGAACCTCACAGCTCACAGAGATGAGCCTGTTTCGGTCCACTGCTCCTGTCTTTTACTTCTTTTGTCTGCAAGAATTCAAACTAGCTCCTCTTCAAAGCTCAGACCATCATCATCAAACCTCCCATTTAGCTCTTTATCATCCACCAAAGCACACCTACAAGGACGAGCTCCTGCTGCTTTTTGCATCAGTGACTCTACCTTTGCATGGCGTACATCCTTAAACACGGGCAATTTTCTCTACCTTATACTGTGAAGAAAAGCCTCACCTAAGCAGAAAACTACATAATGAGGTGCCGTTACTGTGATTATGAGGAAAGCGGTGATGCAGCTGACCTGGGTTAGAGGTGCTGCAGTTAAAAGCAACAAAAGAAGCATAATCAATAGCAAAGTAAATAAATGCACTGCAAGCTAAATGTTCAGCGTGGCGGTTTTGACAAAAGAATATGTAACCAAAGGTTGCTAGGCAACCAATACAACTTGTAGCAGTCAAAAGACTTACTGACTGCTCGGAAACCAAAATTAAACCCTGCAAGGGAGGCAAGTTAATAATTTATTGTGCATTCAATGATGGATTTTCTTTTTTGGTAAATGTGAATCTATTAACTTTGACCCCGTGGTTTCCGAAATATCCCTCCTCTCATGACCTGCCTTGAACCAAGTGGGCCGAACGAATGAAAATATGAAACTGGCAGAAGGTTGTTTTCTTGCAGTGCGACACAGACAGAAGAAGAAAGAGCGACAGATGGAGAGAGGCTGAAAACGGAACGACGTGGAAAACAGTGGACATGGCCGAGCAACATGGATCCTGAGTGGAAGAGTGAGGCAGAGACAGGTGGATGTGGACCATCACTGCTGTGCCTGGTCAGTGGAAGGACACTGATTATCAAATCATTCTTTACAAGGTATAATACTGGCGACACTGGACCCATTTCAATGAGCTCAGTCCCAGCATGACATTTTAAAATACTACAGACTAAAGGACGAGCAACTGTTTATCCACCTTCGCTCAAGGAGAAATGCCTTCATTTGGTTAATTGTGAAGAAAAATTTTAATTCGAGCTTTAAAGAAGAGTGGATTTTAGAAAATGTTTTAGTCTATAACTCAGGAAAAATTCTCCAAAAATTCTAATCTAAAGTCCAAGGTGATGTCTGCAATTATTTAGATTTGTTGATGATTTCATAACAGAGGAAGAGTTTCAAATGCTAGGGTGGTTAATATTTGGAATTTTGGTTCATAAACTAAATAAACCACAAATAAATGATCATATTTAATGGCGGTTAATGTTAAGCTGGCCACAAAGCAACCTTTTTAGTTTCAAAGTGTATTAAAATTGCAGGTATGATGTGCGTTTTTATAGACTTTGAAGTTGTTTAAAGGCAGCTTTAAGAGAGCTGTGATAAGAAACAAGAAGAATCGTTGTTAAGTGACTACTATACAATAAATAACTGATTAATAATAACAATAATAACATTGTATATGGTATATATGAGCTAACATCACTATAAGATGTTGTGAAGGGTATTCTGGGATACAGGTTGCTGTTTTTTTGACAGGTGGTCATTCACACTCATGGAAATTTGAACATGTCACTCTGGTACTAAAGTTATTTCACTGGCTTCAAGCACAGAATAACCTTTAAAATCCTTGTAATAGTCTATAAAACACCTAATCGTTTGGCTCCTCAGGACGTCTCTAACTTCACCCAGATAAAAATGGTAGATTTTCATTTGGTTAAAAAAGAAGTGGTGCATTATTCTGGAATAAACCTCTTTTTGCAAAAGTTACAGTCTATATCTTGAGGAAAATAGTACAAAAAAAATATTTAAAGTCCAAGGTGGTGTCTTTAATTATTTGTTTTGTTTGTCCAGCAGTCCAAAACTCAAGGATATTCAATTTATACCGATTTCATAATACAGAAAGGCTGATAGTGGAACCAGTGTCTCACATGTGAAGGCTGTTGCTAGTAAATTCTTGACTTTTTGGTTCATAAATTGCATAAACCATAACTAAAAACCAGCACAATTAATTGCAATTAATTTTCCTACAATTGACTCAATGCTTAACAACACAATAATTTCAGCACTGACTAATTGGAAAAGCAACACAGGTCCAGTATGGAAGAGACATGAAAGGATTGTGCAGCTCAGATATGGGAGTGTATGAGCTCCCGTTACCCTTCCAGTAGATAACAGCACACTACAATCAGAGTGATGGACAGAATGTTTGGTGGATAAGTGGTTGGGGAATAAGAGAGCGAGGAGGAGGTGCTCATGAGCAGCAACAAGCAGGCATCAATTTGCAAGGATCCAACTACACATCTGAAGCATTAAAAAAAAGAGAGAGAGAGAAAGAAGGCGGCCTGTGTGAGCGTTGAGAGCTCCGTGCTGCCCACACATAAGGACTCCACCTCTCAAGCTTTTGTCAGAACAACTCAAGAGCCAGACCCCGTAGTCTTCTGAGGAAAAAGCTTTCTTTCAACTGCCTATTAATGCTTATGGTTATTGCTTTACCCTTTACGCCCCCTCACTCTCTGTGTTTTTCAGGGATACATTTCTTCTTGTCTAATGTCAAAGGTAAGCTCATCTTTGAGGGAAGTAATGGAGTGACTTGGGTTGTTTGTGCATGTATTTGTGTGTGTCTCCATGGGCTCTGAAGAATGAAAACTATTCCATTATTCATTTGATGCCTTGAGAGCATCTACAGAGATGGGTGAAGACTGGGTTCATAACCATGCTTTGACCATTTTACCTTTTTACCCTACATTCAACCATATATTTTCATTTTTTAGACCTGTCTAGCTCTATCATTTTATAGATTCCTCAAGGATGAAGTTTAATCTAGGGCTGTCAAAATTAAAGCGTTAATGGGGATTAATCCATGATCATGATTAATTTGATTCAAAATTTTAATGTAATTAACCCATCTGCAGCATACAATGACTCAAAATCCCAGAATCAGAGTATTCGGATCTCAAAATTAATATTCGGATACCACCACAACGACCAAATATTCAGATATTCAGGTCCAGCCCTAATCGAATCATGATTAATCAAAATTAATCCACACCAACCCTGTGATTAATCTGATTAAACATTGTAATCGTTTGACAGCACTAGTTTAAACCACAAATTGTCTGAAGATATAGTACATTTAGTGATATGTATCATTTGTTTTAGGTGAGTTTATGAAGCTAGTTTCTCTTTTCCATGCGTTTCTTCAAATCTCTCGCCATGATTTCCTTTGGTCTTTCCATCACTGAGAAACATACCAGCACTGTTGAAGCCGCAGCCCAGGAAGTAACCTCTGACCTCTGGAGCTTCTCCCATCAGAGGCTTATGGTCTGCTGTGAATGATTCTGGAAAGACAAATAGAAAGAACTTTGTAGATAAAAGTGTCAAAAAATGAGAGACACGCAACTGTACCACAGAGGTGACATATCTTTCCCCGATATTAATTTGTGCAGCAGTTTTGGTGATATTTATAATATTTTGCTTTTCTCCTCGTCTCATTATTGTCTTTTGGGCAAGAACACATTCACAGTATTATTTAATTGGTGAGAGATAAGGATTGCAAAGTGAAATTCAGTAATTACATTCTCATTTCTAACACGCCTTCAAATCAACATTCTGTGGGATGAATTATTTACCGTCTTAGTGGGTTGATGTGAATTGAATTTTGTCCCCATCTCCAGTTGACAGACTGGTGTAGAAAGTGTTGGTTTGGAAGGTGATATAGAAGTGTGGGGAGGCATTTAAATTCTACCAAAACATCAGAATGGTGACTTGTCTGAATTCAAAATCGATCTTCTCTATATGTTGTGTTGGAAAATTGGTAAACAAACATTCATTATCTAGATTTGTTCAGAGGAGGAAAACAGACAACTTCCGAAGAGCTGCAGCTCAACTGACAACCTCCAGGGCTGAAAAATTAAACACCGAAAACTGCAGTTCCTCAAATGGCCACATGAGGCTGGCTCTAAAAGTGAGTCAGTCCGAATAAACCCCCCTGTTTAAGTGCTCAACTTTACAGCAACATTAAACATGTGTCCAGCTTAATGCAAATACGATTTTGGTCTCTGTGACTAATTTCAGTGTTTATGACGACTGTAAGGTTGGTGAACGTTTACAGAAGTCATTAATTTAAACTGTATTAAGATTTAAGGTTATGCATAATTAAGGGCGTGTCTGGTTTGAATGGCAGGTGGGTGCAGTAATAGACAGTCAGTGGCTCAGAGATGTCTGATGATGGCCAGAACGACCACCCTGAGCTTTGAAATCGTACTTTAGGAAATCCATGGGTGACGTGACAGAAAGCTGGTCCACATTTATATATGGTCAGCAATGCAGAATTAAAACAAAGTTACCAGCTTGTTAGCAGGAAATACCTCAATGCTGGCCCTTTTTTGTTTCAAGATGTCTAAAAACTATCGCGGGGATCTTTAGTTTTGGAGACTCTGAAGCTGTTTAATGACAGCTTTGGCAAATCTGTGCTAAGAAACAAGAGAAATCCCTTTTCAATAACTAGTATATATATTTTGTACAGAAATATGGCTTTAATATATAATACTGTGACAGGTATTTGGAGATACAGGTAGTTCTTTTTTGTGTCAGGTGGTCATTCATATTTCTGTAACCCTTTGATATGCAGTGTCAAGAGATACCCATTTTCCACTGGATTTGGGTCACTTTTCACCAATGTTGCGCATCAGAGTGTTAAATTTAAACAAGTCACTCTGTCACTGGCTCCAGGTACAACACAAAATCACCTTTAAAATCCCTCCAATAGTCTATAAATCCCCTAATAATTTGGCCCCTCTGTACATCTCTGACTTGCTTATTGATTACAACTCAAGCAGGTCATCAGGAGGATGTGTCTTATGGTGTCTCATGAGTTAACACCAAGCCTTTTTTTAACATTTATTACAGTGGAAACTGGACTAAAGATTGGTGTTAAAAATGACATTGCAAATCACATCGCAACACCTGTCAGGAAAACTGAAATTAGATATTTCCCCCCAAATTATTCCACCCAGAATTAGATCCAAGTCTGGTGAAGGTGCTTTTAGCTACTGTGGTCCTGCATTCCTGAGCAGATGCCCACCTACTTAAATGACTGGTTTCACTATCAAAAGCAAACTTTCCTTTATGTCCAGCCTATGACAAGTTACTATGTGTGTTTGCATGTCTGTGTGAAGGGCTTGTTTCTCATATTGTTTGTTATATGTGCGCTTTGAACAGGGGGTTCTGTTTGATGTGTTTTGCAGAGTGGAACATTTATTGTACATCCAGGCTTGTGCATTAGTAATACAGATTCTGCATTTCACTCATCATGATCTCATTTATGTCGTCTATGTTTCCTATTTTCTCATGTTAATGCTGGTATAAATGTACATTTTGTCGTTTCATGTAAAGCACATTGAGTGTAACAGCTGTAATGAAATGTGCTACATAAATAAAATTGCCGCTGCCATTTAGGGAGTTTTAAATTAATCCCGTTTACAGCACCTGTGACACTAATTAGGCCCTATGTAACAGAGAGAAAGGTTCATACGTATAATGTATAAGTAATATAATTGCCCCATTGAGCTGAACAGGAAGAGAGGGAGCTCCAAGGTCATGCTCCTCTTTTACTGAGGCTAAAGCACACGTTCATTATCTCCCATATGCATACACACATTCATGTTATTATACGTGTGAATACGTTCATCAGCAACATTCACCTGCTGATTATGCCAAAAGAAAACACGTTCAACCTTTAACTGATCTACTTAACTGTATTTCTGCACATAAACAAACCCCTTAGGAGATGAAAACTACCAAAACATGTTTCTCTATGGGACATAGTAGGCTCCTTTGGAACTAATAACATTCTGATCATGGCTGAGATTTCTGCTCTATTCTGCCTTTGCTCTCCTCCACGATATGGTGGAGGACTCAGTAAGCTCATTCTGAAATGTCTTCGCTCAACGTGGCGTGAACACGAAATGAAACAACAGCTGAACTTAAAGTGAAAGGCCACAACAACATCACAGATATTGACTTCACACTCAGCTTGTCTTCCTCTATTTTGCCGTTTCTTTCAATCTCACTCAGATTTATTTTTAAGTTCCTCTGTTCTGTCTTTCACAAGTCCTGTCCTGTCCATATATTTGTGCATTTTTTGTTTTGTTTCTTTTTTTTATAAAACTGCACACCAGGTGTTGCTTGTCTCACCTCACAACATCATTGACTCTCCAAACGGCTGCATCTCAACATGATAATGAAAAATTCAAGTCGATACCGAAACCATCCAGCATGGCTGACAGTTCAGCTCACTCAGTCGGTTTGTCGACGTAGCATCGGCTGCGCAGGAAGTCAGGCTTGAGCTAATCAAACTATCTCCTCTACAAATAGGACACACAGCCTGCTAGTTTAGATATTCATGAGCGAGTGCAGTACGGGAGAGTGAATGAGATATTTTCACAGACAGATACATTTCACTTTTAAATTAGAATGTGTCCAATCTAAGACGTGTCATGAAAGTTGCTTGTTCCCCGCTGTAATGCATAATGTTGGAAGGAATTTGCAGGAAGGATTGCTTGAAGGATTTTCTCAAAAATTGATTTTTCCATGGAAGTGGTGTTACGGTCTGTCTGTATTTGTATTGTTTGTGGTGTGTTCAGACGGTCAAATTGTGGCCGTAGATGTAGTTTAAGGTTCATGTAAACGTCAGGGTTCGGCAGGTGGTGGTAATAGTTGGGGGTAGTGTTAGAGTAAAGGCCAATTCCTGCTGTCCGTATGTGGACCATGTGATGGAAATTCTGTCATCTGTCCAAGTCCAGGAGGGTCGACATCGACACCTCTACGGACATCCATGAGCAAGCCAAAATTTGTGACCATAAGCACGACACAAACTGTAAACACACCGACTGGGCAGAAAAATAAATGGTGCTCAAAGCAAATGCTTGTTTTGAGGAGAGGCTGTGTAGGGAGATTTTCCTTCATCCACACCTTTATATTTCATCTTTAGAAGAGTGGTAATGGAAGTAGTTGCAGTTGGACTTTGAAAGTGCTTTTAGTTGTACACGCTCTCCATCAACGGTGCCAAAACACTGTGGGAAGCTCCAAATTCTCCAGAAACCTTGCGCTATGTTTGCCCACTGTGCTCGGGATGGGAAGGAAACAAACTCCAAAGCAGGCTATTTCACAGCACTTGGCACACCTCAGGAATATTCAATGACGTGCTGCTACAGCCCAATCTGTAACTAGCCGCTACGTCCTGCAAAAAAGACAAAGTCAAGCCAGACGTCTACAGGAGACCGGTTTGTTTTTCTGTGTTCAATGCGAGGGGCAATCCAACCGTCTGCAGACTGACGTGTAGCCTATAGTTTGCACGGTGCATTGTAGCGTAAATAAAATCACGTATGTATCCACTGCACGTGCTCAAAATCTGCATTGGTCAGCACACCGGGATGTGGAAATAACAACAAGAAATGCAATACACCATGAAGCAATGTAAACACAACTGTATGCATTTGCGTGTTTGTGTACCTGGTCCACAGACGGTGGATTTAATGCCGGTTTGCTCCAGAACAGGAACTCTGTTGATTGCGCCCTCGATATGCTGCATGAATACATCCCAGTCCAGGTCAAACAGGCTGAAGGCAAACTTATCAGACACCTGGGAAATAAAACACACAGGAATACATGAGCCACTTTTTTCCTATGACCTTCTAAAACTGGCAAGGTTTTCTAATACTGGGAAAAAGGCAGCTGCATCTTGTAGGCTCATTTCTTGCCATGTTTAAAAAAAAACAACAAAAAAAAAAGAACAACAACAGCACACACACAGATTTTAAACTCATTTTCACACCGATTTCATGTTCCCAAATAAATTATGTATTCTGCTTGAGGAACACTCTGATCTTCAGAAACAGGGAGCACATCCAGTGAGAAAAATTTAAGGCAAAATTTGTAAGAAAATGCAAAACAGCAGCTAAAAATCCCACTAATGTAGACAACGGTGGGTATTTTTTGTATTTTGTACATTTCTTTCAAGATTTTACTCATTAATTTTATGCAAAATAAACACAGAAAAATTGACACAGAAATATTCAAAAATGAAAATTCTTCATTTGAATCTGGACAGTAATGTTTGATGTGAGTGCATCAACTCAACGCCAACTACAGTAAGACTACTGCGTCCCTTTTCCCTTTTCTTTTGACAAGAATACCGTCCGTCTATCACATGTGACTGTAGACAGTGAACTGTGGAAACAAGGCACACACTGAAGCCACACCACATGCCGTAGCATCTGTTGAATTGACTCTCAGCAGGGAAACATCTGTCAAATCACACCATGCCCTCTCAGTTCCTCGTCCAAGCCTTAATTTGCTCCCATCTGGGCTTCTGCAACTCCCTCCTTGTCAGTCGGACCGAAATGTAGCCTTTAGCTCCTACAACTCATGGCCAGCAGCGTGGACCGCCTTGCCTTAAAATCCTCCCCTCCTACACTAATCTGGCTGACTCAGGGGCATTCAAAATTGAAAAGTCCAGCACACGAGCTTGTGCTCTGTGCAGCAATTTTATCAGTCACGTATTTCTCTCTGTATTCTGGCAGCGACCCCATCATTGCTCCACTTCACTCTTCTCCGTCCTTGCTCTTTCGTAGTGAAATAAAATTCCCAATCCCTACAAAAAAAAAAAAATGAAGCACAATTTCTCAATCTATCAGAGGGGAGCTGCTTTTTTGATTAATAGTTGTCATATTCAACAAATCACACGGAATAACAGCCTTAACTTGCTCTCTGATATGCTAAATATAAGTGATTCTTTAAGTTAGAAGGCTCCAGTTAGGCAGGAGTGCTGGTGCATACTGAAAGGAGCTCCTGTGGCTTCACAATTAGCGTCAGTTGTGACACTTTCAGTTTCGATTAAGACTTGAATGTCACACGGATGTTTGAGCTGACGGTAGCCGCTTTCATGTGAAGAAAGAGTTCTGCATTATTACGGGGCGGCGACACTCGACGGGAGTATCTGAGGAGCGCTCTTTGTCCTAGACACCACACTTCTTCCAATCCCTCCCGAGCCATCAATCCCGCTCATCTTCACTCACTAGGCATCCTCTATTCTCTCCGTCTCCCTGCTAATTCTCCTTTCTGTATCTGCTCTTTCTTCCTCCCATCCGCCTCAAGACATCAAAGCAAATGCTCAGCTGCAGAACGAGAACAAAAGGAGACGTTTTCTGCACAAAGAGATCCTCTAAAATGTAAAACCACCGAGGAGTCTGGAAGCAAGCGAGCCGCCAGACGAAAGGACAGAAAGTCAGGAAGTCAGGCTGGCAGGCAGGAAGTTATTTGTCAATGCCCTGCAACAAAACAACGTCTGAAGCCTTTCATTTAATTGTGAATGGTACTGAATGGTCCAGGATTAACTTGGATTCTAGGACCACGTATTTAAAGGAATAAATGCCTCAAACCTGCCAGCCCACGTAAACTGCTATAAGAACATGTCCTTGAAGGAACGTACATATCCATTAAGACCAAGCCAACCTGTCAGTTCAAAGGCTTTTACAAGAATCCGTTCCCAAAGTCAACCCCCCCCCCCCACACACATCTTAAAGAATCAGTTGTTGCATAGAGCAACTGCCTGTACAATTACTTTTTATAGTTGCCAAAGTGTTGCTTGAATAATTGGTCCTCAAAGCCTCTTTCAATTTAAGCCTTTAACGGAAATACTTTGGTTTTAATGTTCCACTAAAAGAGATTTCACCACCAGCAGAGCTAAAAATACAAAGTTTGCGGTGGGTGGTGCTAAAAGAATAGGTATGGGTCATTAACATGAAATGGATTTATATCTCCTCAGGGGCATGTATTACACTCATCAATCTGCCTATTAGCAATGAAATATCTAGTGTGGAGGCAATAAGATATGCAAGATTTTAATGATGGATGACAACATAGCACCATTTTCATAACTTTACTTGCAGATACTCTAAAAAAAAACTTTTCAAATGCACTAGCATCGTCGCTATACAAGCCGTGGAAGTTCCAGGATTTGAGTTTTCTGTTTCAGTTTTAAATAATATAAACTAGTTCAGTGTAGGTGGGCACAACTTAATCTGACCTGAGAAAAATAGTCTGACCTGAATTTGATACCCAGCTCTTTCTACAGGACCTACCAAAGACACTGAATCCATTAGAGCCTGTCATTAGTGTAGAAAAACAATTGAAGTTATCATCTCTTTCTATTCAGCACAACTGCCTGGCCTCAGCAGATACTCCTCCACTGTCATTAAGTGCTTGCTCTAAGGGAACTGTTGGGTGTCTCTCCATAATACTATAAGGTCCTGACCTGAACATTTAAAGTGTCCTGAGATGACTATTCATACTTTTTATTTCTTTTAGTCATGCAAATGTGCAATATTAATGTTTTATCTCAAATGGAAAGCACCTTTACTTCACTTTTCCGTAGCTCTTAATGAGCTATATAAACAAGGATGACTTCACTTGACAGATACAGTACATATGAGGAGTGATCAGAAAGTTTAGAGACCCGTGTTGTATGTGTACAAGGTATTTTCGAATTCCCTTTCTATAGTGTACAGTCACTTTTTATTTATTGTGACTACTTTTATGGCGTGGTGGTTAGTACTTTCGCCTTGCAGCTACAAGATCCCTGGTTTGCGTCCCGGCCTTCCCAGGATCTTTCTGCATGGAGTTGGCATGTTCTCCCTGTTCATGTGTGGGTTTTCTCCAGGTACTCTGGCTTCATCTCACAGTCCAGAAACATGCTGAGGTTAACTGGTAATTCTAAATTGTCCGTAGGTGTGAATCTGAGACTGCTTGTTTGTCTGTATATGCAGCCCTGTGATAGACTGGTGACCTGTTCAGGATGTCCTCTACCTTCACCCTAAGTCAGCTGGGATAAGCAACCCTACTGAGGATTTGTGGTGTATAGATAATGGATAGATGACTACTTTTAACTTTTAAAGGAAAGTCCGACATTTTTGGACGCTCGTTAGTTTCCTTGAGAAAGTTAGATGTGAGGATTGATGCCACTCTCCCACCCACACGTCTCATGCCTCCACCCAAAACCAGAAATAGTCATATTGACATTTCGCTTTACGTAAGAGTTATGCAAACGAGATATGCTTTGGGTAACTAAGCCAGCCTTATGGTAGATATGTTTTATGTACTTTTGAACAGCGCCAGTTTGGCTGTTTCTGCTGTTTCCACTCCTCATGCTAAGCTAGGCAGCTGTCTCGTGGTTACAGACATGTAAGTGGTATCAGTCTTTTCATCTAGTCCTTGGCAACAAAGAAAATACACATATTTCCCTTCAATTTTAAAGTTTTACTTACATTTTTTGTCTGTCTTCTGAACTTTTATCTAGCAAAACTTTGATAAAGTTATTCTAACATATGATGTAGCTGCTTCACTCGAATAAAAGATCGGCGTTCTCTATTCTACTGCTGTAGAAAAGATTAGTGAACGCACAGAGTTTTGTAAACACCGTTATTAATACAGTTTGACCTCCAAGCTAATACAGCAGCAAGTATGAAGACACTGAAAAGAAAGAGGAGACTAAATAAGAGAGGAGGTCAAAATGACATAGAAAATGAGAAGTATATAAACAGGATTAAAGTTTATTCAGTTTCCTTATTGACATATTCGACTTTTTGTCCAACGGCAGACGTTATGTCATGACAATAACAGAAAATGAAACGGTTAATCATTTGACAGTATTCAAGCTTACCTCATCCCAGAAGATGGGGTTGTGCTCATAGCCACCCACAGACAGGGCATCACCTTGGAGTCGAAGGTACACTGACGCATCGTGGTCCCTGACATTTGGCATGTTCTGCAAAGAGTGAAGATTAAAATGGAAGGTTTCAGCAATCAGTGCATGAATTAGAGAGAACACGGTGTGCTGCAGGGGACAGCCAGATAAGGACATATTATGCAAAGTGTTTTCATTGTCGTTTTTTTCTATCGCAAATTATTTGTTTGGCCTTTAAACTGTGAAAAATCCATAATGCAACTTGATGAAGGATCAAACTTCATCTAAAAAAAAATAATAACTCTTCCAGCTACAAGTGAAAAATATTCTTTTGTAATGAATAGACAACATGTCTGAAGCTGGACCAGAAAATGCTTGGTTTTCTTATCCGATAATGGACTGAAACTATTGACAAAAATGTACTTTTCTTACAGCAAAGAAACCCACACCATTACAAAGCTGAAACAAAAGGAGACTACAATGGGTTAACGGTCACATTTTCCCATCCCTCCTCACATATTTTTAGATGGTATTTGGTGTTTTTGGCTCTTTATACTGGGACATATGTACAAGGAGGGAAATACAATATGGGACACAACAACCATAAAAATCTTTCCAGCAGCAGTGGTTCATACCATAATGAAGCACAGCACTTCTTTACGTCTCACTTTGGAGCTACTGACATACCATGAAATCTTCTTTCAGAAAAAACAGCACAGAGATGCATTCATCCCCTCGTGTGCCAGCAAATACTCTCACCCAAGTGTTTAATGAATGGTTACACTCTAAGTATGTTGTCTCATCTGTATTCATTCTGTCAGGAGGGGCTTTTTTCCTTCTCAAGTCAACTGGCTTTGCGGGTACAAAACCAAAATACCAGTGAACAAGCTGACATTTTAAAAACGGCTCTCCATGAATAACAAAAGCCAAACTGCTGCGTTGATTACAGTCTGGCAGCTTTACTCCATGTGATCAATACTGAACGCTGCACTACACTCCGTCCTTCAGGTTCACACACTAATGAAAACATCTAGCAGTTACTAAAAAGAAAAGCTGGTGTTTAAAAAAAAAAATAATGAAAGCAGCCTCCCAGGATAGAGACACCACACACCAAACACACGGTCAGCATGAAATGTTTGACCTGACAAGTTGATGGGAACAGATTTTGTGATGGCATCCAAGTGTGCGAGTGTGTCATTTTGTGTGTGGGCTGATGCCTGTGTACATGATGCAGCAGTAATGCCGGTTAAGCTCCTCTTAAACTACGTAACACGGAGAAGCGCTGACAGCCAGCCTAAAAACCACCAGCCTCTGGAGGATGAGCAGTCATGCTTGTGTACACTAACTAAATCTAACACACACAAGGCTCACAATCACAGAGCTACAGCCGGTCATGTACACAAACCATGTCTGACATGTGTTGCACAGTATACGTGCACAGTTGCCTCAGTAGTTTTCCCCGAACACACATATGTGTTCACACATACAACGGCTACAAACACAGCAATCTCCCTTATTCTCCTACACAAACAGCCACATCTCATTCCAACACACACTTAAAGCAGTCTGGAGCATTATGAGCTGGAATCTGTTTGGCCACAGTGCCCCCTGTTGGTTATAAAAGCTTAGTACAGACACATAAAGGAGTTCCTGTCTTTAAGGTGAATCAACAGCAACATTTAAGTTACAATAAACACTCTATAAGGATGAAAAATACATAATATAATTACAATGGAAAAATTAGCTACTATCATGAAATATAATATATGACACTTGTTAGGAACAGAGACATTATGAGGAAGAGACTTGTCTTTTAAAGAATCCTGTAAGTAGAAGTCTATTAGAAAATCTGCTTTGTAATTTGCAAATCGAGAGACACCAAGCCAGTTATGTTGTTTCACTGACAAAGTGTTGTGAAACTTGGCGTAGTACAAGTATAACCTGAATGGGGAAATAGTTTTTAAATATATTACTTTGGTAAAAAGTCACCAAACTTTAGGCAAAGTTCAGATCAAAATGGAAAACAGAGAATTACAGTTAAATATTAAGAGGCAACAAGCAGAGGTCTGTCAGTCATTTGTGTTTATCAAGAAACACTTAAACTATCGTTCAAAAGTTTGGGGTCATCCAGACAATTTCATGTTTTCCATTAAAACTCCCACTTTTATCCATGTGCTAACATAATTGCACAAGGGTTTTCTAATCATCAATTAGTCTTTCAACACCATTAGCTAACACAATGTAGCATTAGAACACAGGAGTGATGGTTGCTGGAAATGTTCCTCTGTACCCCTATGGAGATATTCCATTAAAAATCAGCTGTTTCCAGCTACAATAGTCATTTACCATATTAACAATGTCTGGACTGTATTTCTGATTCATTTATTGTTATCTTCATTGGAAAAAAAATGCTTTTCTTTCAAGAATAAGGACATTTCTAAGTGACCATAAACTTTTGAACGGTACTGTAACTCTGGTGTGTCTGAGCCAAAGAAACAAACAGAAAAACTGTTGTTATCAAAAGCTTCTACACTGTGACAATATATGAATTTTCAAACACATCTTTGCTGTACAGGTGAGGTGAGTATTTTCTGTCAAGACATGTTGACCACAAAGTGAGAAACAGAACAAAATACTTTTAAAAGAATCACATGTTCATATTCTGTAAGTCCCCCTACTGTAAAGGCCAAAGATGGTGAGAAGGCGACGTGTGCTGTGCCGGATATAGTCTTGGATCATATTTTTCACTTTCATTGTTTACAAAGTATTGTCATCTTGATTAGTTATATTGGATGTTATAAGAAGAATCCCTCTTCGGTTTATGTTTCTGTGGCTTCTTCTATTTTTTTCCCTCTCACTGCCTCAAATTTGTGGTTTTGTTATATTAGACTATACAGATAACTTTGACTGAACAGATGGAGCTTGTACCTGAATGCCTTCAATCCTCTCTGTCACCACATAGGCATGATGCATCGCAACGAGAGGAACCTTGACTCCGGCCATTTCCCCCAGTTTGGTGGCCCACACACCTGCAAGCAAAACACACAGTCCAAAATGTCACTTTTAATTCTAGATGAAACAAAAAACTTCTGTAAATTGCTTCTTTTGTTGCGTACATGCAATGTCACATTTAATGGCATATTTGCATCAGCAGAGGGAAGCGTCTAATATTTCCCCAAGTTACATCAACAGTGCTTTCCACTGTGCAACACCTGTTGTCTTTGGACTGTCGGTTAGTGAATCTCACCTGCACAGTTCACCACACAAGGCGTCTCTATGGTTCCATGAGCAGTCTCTACTGCCTTCACCTTCTTCACCCCGAGGTCATCTGTTCGCACTTGAATACCAGTCACAGGGCAGTTCTCGATCACCTGATCCAAAGGGGGTCATGTGGAGTTAATTAGAATCAAAGCTGAGATGCTGTTTATGCACCTTCACAGCAGAAAAAGAACTGAATAATATTAAAGCCTTTTTATTATCTGCCCAGTGAAGCCTTGTGGTTGCAGTCTAATCAGTGTCTAATTCAGTGCCACTAGCGTTGCAATGCTATAGTCAGTAGTGTTCACTAAAGATGTTTTCTCTAATTGTCATCTGAGGGCTGCAATGCAACTGTCAAGAGCTGTAATTGCCACTTTGCTTTCTTTTGTTTCTACTTTTAGGACTGTGTTTTTGGATCTCATAGCTTGATCTCCAGCAGCTGTGCAGTGTCAGTTACTATGGTGATCTACCCAAAGAGGAGCTCCTATTAAAAGCCCACAGTGGCAGCAGTGTGGACCCTCCTGTTTCCATGAAAACACTGACCATCCTAAATATACAGACAGATAACTCAGTCTGAGAAGATGCTGGTGGTAATCTGTACTACATGTACATTCTTCCATTCAAGCATTAGAAATTAATGTTTAGCCATGCACAAGGTTGTGGCTATCTGCAGTGGATTTTCTTGTGAAGATAAGGATGCTATTTATACAGTGTACTGAGTCATGACACAGACACACACACACGGAAATCAGACAGCAGCTCAGAAATGCAAATTTGTACAAATTGCATGCTTTGGACAAATGAAGGTATATAAGCCATAAACAAGACATAAATATCAAAACTTTTGGCTGAACCCATCTCACTACCACTGCGATATTCAATACATATACAATATTCATCCTTATATGCAACACCTTTAGAGTGTAATACCTTAATAACAATGTATAATATTGTTATTTAAGTTGTATTCTAATTTAATGGTTATGCAAATTTATGTCTTTTTCTACAGTACTTTGTTGACACTTATTTTACATAGTACTTTATATGCTTTATATGCTTGTTGTTGTTGCTGATTACTGCAACTCTATACACCATGTCAAATTTCTTGTGTGTGCAAACTCACTTGGCATTAAAGGCTTTCCTGATTCTGATTCTTAAAGTGAATCAAAATCTGCTCCAACTTCCAAAGGACCAATCTGACCACAGTGTCGAATATGTACAGTCATTGTACTGTATATCACGTACTGTAAATCCATGGTGAAAATATAATAATAGCAGATTAGTGGCTAAAATATCAGATTGGTGGCTAAAACAGCAGATTAATGCACGTTACCGTGGCTCCCCTGGCGGAGGCAGCTCTGGTCAGGGTGGTGCAGGTTCCTGCAGGGTCCATGGTACCATCCGTGGGAACATACAGCGTTCCATACAGATCATCTACGTTCATCAGAGGGTACAGGTCCTTGGTCTCAGCAGGTGACAGGACATGAGACTCGATACCATAAACTTTACCCAGCTAGAAATAAAGGGATATGACACGATTCAGTGGTTATGGATACATCATTTTATCAGTTTTGTCCACTTTATTCTGCATTAAAATAGGATAGAAGAATAGAATAGAACAGAATATGCATTATTGTCATTATACAGTGTATAACAAGATTGGAGAGCTTCTCCTTTTCAGTGCAAAGAAATCTTAAAGACAGTCTATTTACAAACATACAGTATAAATAACAGGGTGAATATAAAATAAAATAAGTTCTTACATAAAAATCTGTCCGGACTTTAAATCTCATCAGTGTGTCCATCTTTGCCTCAGCAGTGCATAATCTTTTCAAGCAACCTGAACTGAATACTGCAGTAAAATAACCATAACATGGGGTTTGAATGCCAGTATTGTTTAATATTGCTGCAGGTGTAGCAATGCTGATCAAGGTGCAAGCAAACAGAACAGATGATCTTTCCTAATGTGAAGTAGCTGCAGGAGGTGTTGAGTTACAGTCACCAGGGGAGCATTTAAATGGTTGAGTTGTTAATTATAGTCTGCAGGTCTGAGAAAAGTTTGCTGCTTTTTTGTTGCTGGATCAGTTTTACAATGTGCATCGGGGGAGTGAAGCTTCAAGTGAACTTCGAACCTCCGACACACATAACAAAAAGGTAAACAAGGCCTGCCTCCCCCCAACGTGCCACCTCCTCATGTTCAGCACATACAAAAACAAAAGCCAACTCTGTATTTAAAATCCCTGTGGAGCAGCAGCAGCAGGGAGAAACCTGCTTCGTGCAGTCCTTAAAAGACATTTCATTTCTTCTACAGTTCGGTCCTGTAGCTTCTATCAGGTATTGTTTGGCGGCACTTTGATCACCAGGTTCATTATCACACTAATACAATTACTTATGAGCCATTACTCATTTACAGCCACCTATCTGAGTGAGACAAACATTCAGTCTGGTTCAAAGCAGACATGTAAAAAAACAAGAGGACTGCAATGTACAACCCTGAAAATCTGCATTCATGTACATTAAAATGATCTTATCTTTGGAGTCATGACTTCCTTTTGTGGAGCTTTTACACTTAAAAGCTTTCTGAGTCTGAGTTTTACACAGAATAATTTGCTCAGTTGCTGTATAAGGGGAAACCTCTATGTGCAATGATCTTTCCTTTTATGAAAAAATATTTTCTAGCACTTACTTCCACCTACTTTGTAATAAACCCTGTGACACCTGTTGAGGCGGGAACCATTTAGAGCTATAACATCCACATTTTATGCCTGGTAATTACACATTTGACCGCTTCAGTGGAATTTAGAAGGGCAGGAAACAGATCAAACATATCAGAGTTTGATTTATACAAGAATATCGTTCTTCTGCTGCACTGAAACTACACGGATGTAAAATTCTGATCAGCTTGGTCAAATATTGATATTGCATTGCATGAAAAATTGGTGCAACAGTTAAAAGAATCTAATATATGCCAAAATGCTCACTAGACAAATCTTATGTCCCATGACGGCTCTTTATTTCTTTACCCAACAATGTTCTGTCCTTTGCTGATGATGCCCACGTCTTCCCTTACCGACATGAGGCGCTTGTACTCGTCCAGCCTCTGTTTGTTGGAAGCGATGAAGATTCCTCCGTTCTGGATCCAGCCTGTGTGGAGACCCGTCTCCTCCTCCAGGTCTTTGCTGATCACATTCCTGGTGTGGGCCAAAAGCTCCACTTCGACATCGCTGGGACGGAGCTGCCACAGCAGACCTGGTAAACAGATGGACAAATCAGCAGATGGACAAAAAAACTTTAAAACACACAAACAATTGCAGGATCTTCATCTGCAGTGATCTAATGAGGCCATTGAATTCTGGTTAGAATACATACACCAACCAATCACCTGTAAAGTGTCTTTCAGCAAACAGAAAATCGCTATACAAATAAAATGTATTATTATTATTATTATTATTATTATTATTATTATTATTATTATTATTATTATTATTATTATTATTATTATTATTATTATTATTATTATTATTATTATTATTATTATTATTACACACATAAATGAGATGGATGGTGTCAATGAATAGTGAGCACATATCACACAGATTTAGCTGTACTACTAAACAGAGTTTTTTATTCATTCTAAGTCTGATATACACTACCAGTCATAAGTTTGGACACACCTTCTCATTTAATGCTTTTTATTTATTTGTAGTACTTTCCACATTGTTAATACTGAAGATTAACACTTTTTTGAATCCACACATATTCTTTTATGGTTTTGATGTCTTCAGTATTAATATACAATGTAGAAAATAATTAAATAAAAACCTTTAAATGAGAAGGTGTGTCCAGACTTCTGACTGGTAGTGTATGTGGTCTGAAAAGTTTCTAAATAGCAATAGAATATTTGCATCCTCCCCATTTCAGCATCTGTCTTGTCTGGTAAATACCCACTCTGTCCACACTCTTAGAGCTTGTTACCTGCAGTGTGCCAGGTGGTGCCAGCAGTTAGTCTGTCTCTCTCCAGCAGAACCACGTTGGTCATCCCCATCTTAGCCAGGTGGTAGATGGTCTGACAGCCCAGACTGCCTCCTCCGATCACCACCGCATCAGCTGACCTGAGAGCGTTGGCAGATATCTACAGGTGAGCTGAGGGAGTGACTTTCAAAGTGGGGTAAGGACGACACCACTTAAAACTCACAACTCACTGAATCAGAAATCAAAGCTGCTTTTGTTCACATAAAGGAGCAATTAGTCTTTTCTTGAAAATTCATGCATCTGTTTTCTTGTTGAAAGATAAGATGATTGAGGAGGTTGATCATACTCTTATGTCCACCTTCACATCCTACATATGAAGGTGGAGTGAACAGCTGATTAACTGATTAATGAACACAATGAACATTTTATTTGTAAGGAAACAGAAGTGAGTTAATAAAAAAATTTGTTGTTTCCCTCCTCTTCCTATTTGTAGCCAAAGCTAACTGGCTAATGACTGTAGCTTCATATTTCAAAGAAAGATGAGAAAATAGCATAAAATGTTTCATGTTTCCCAAAATGTGGAACAACTTTTTTCCACCTGAAATTAAAAAAGAAAATTGTTCGGTTTTATTATTTAGTACACTAATTAGTGGCTCTGATGGCCGAGTGGGTTGTCCACTAATTGCAAGGTTTCCTGTACAATTCCTGATCCCGAATGAGCATAACACCAAACCTGAAGTTGCTCCTGATGATCGAGTGTGTGTGTGTGAATGGAGAACATTGTAAATATTGCTTTGACTACAGCTAAGTTACAAAAGGTCTGTTTAGGTGCACACTACTGACAATTTTATGTCAATACTTACACCCATAACTGCCATTATCTGAAAGTGCTCTATGTTTTAATAAACTAACAATCCGATGTCTTTTCAGGCTAAGGGATCAACAGAGCGTCTATAATCTATTCAGACGTTCTGAGCCAATTGTGACTATGTCCATTTTCACAACAATATATTATTGATCCTTTAACCATCAGCTAAGCTTGCTTTGTGCATAATCATCATCCAGATTCAATCTAACATAATGAAAGAAAAACACGACTATATCCTGACATTAAACTGCAAAAAATACTGGAACCATAAGGTCACTTTAACACAATAAACAGACAACATTCATCTGCTGATCTAACTAACCTGGGTAAAGGCTTAGTGGGTCCAGAGGAGGCTCCACCCTCCTGTTTCAGTGTCTTCTCATAGGGAACATTCTTCTCCTTGGTGTGCTCTGAGCTGTAGGCCCGAGAGCTCAGTCGGCACAACGGAGACAGAGGAGGCCGAACTGCCGACGCCACTCGCCGAGCTGCACTCCCAAGGAAGGCCATGGCCCCTGAGGACGGTCAGAGAGCACAAAGAGTCAGAACGTTGCTGCAGAATCACTTGTTGATTGTTTTTCTAAACAACATGGCAGGTAACAGGAGACATGTATACATTTTAATATGTTCTCTGCTTTAACTTGTTGCACCCAATGCAATCATTACAGCAAAAGAAATTGTGTTTTATTCCATATACTATAAGGTAATAAGGTCCTCGAAAGGTTTGGGAAGACTGGATTGTAAGAAATGTTACTAAGCTCCAGCTCCAGGCAGCAAACACCTGGCTTGACTAGGTGGCCCAGATTCCTACCACTGAGGCTGCAGGTTTGCAGCTGGCTGCCAAACTGTCAAAAGATTACAATACAGGCGCCCAGATAGCTCAACAGGTTGAATGGGCGACCCATAAACAGGCGCTATAGTTCCCGATACAGTGGCCTGGGTTCGATTCCAGATCACGGCCCTTTGCTGCAGGGCTTCCTCCCATTCTTCTCTCTACTTTCCTGTCTGCCTCTTCACTAATCTGTCAAATAAAGCCAGAAATGTCCACATAAAATAACTTAAAAAAAATTAAAAAGACAATGCGTGAAAACAAAACTGCTCTACAGAGGTCAAAGTGTCAGATTATCACAGAAAATGATTAAGCAGCGATTTCAACATGGTTAATGATTGCGACCACTGTTAAAGTAAAATCACAAATGTCTGCGGTGTATTTACAGCAGGCCGAGATTAGACGCCCAGAGCAGAGACCAACTGGCAACTAAAAATTGGTTGAAACACTGGTGCAGTAGTAATCACAAAGTACAGAACTACGATGCCATGTACAGTGTACTACTTGCACAACCAAGAAGCAAATGCTTCTGACTTGACTTAGAGGTTATCAGTGGATTTCAGAGTTGCAGCAGCAGCTCAGACAGTGCAGATATTCCACATATCAACCTCTATGGTTAACGAGTTTCTCTTCTGAACATAACTGCAAGATAAAGCTTTGCTTAAAAACATGAAAAAAACTCATCAAATCTGACAGAGCATTCTTTGGTCACATGAGCCCAATACGCATTTATTCAGCTCAGATGAGGTGAAGCATGTATGGCTTGATGCAGACCAGACCTCCACAGTGAATGCATAGTCCTGACAGTGAAGTACAGACGTAGGAGTGGGATGATAAGGGAAAAAAAGGTGCTGCAAAGATGACATTTATTGGTGACATATGTCAAGATATTGCCAGCCGTGCAGAGGCTTTTGAGATAAGAAATATCCCTGCGTGGTAATAATTTTAAAGCACACTGAAAAAAATCACATGGAGGTCTCTACTGAACAGCAAAAACTACAACCAGGCCAAATATAGTGGTGGAAATAAGCTTTCAGACACCCTTAAAATTTGACACAAATATCTCAAATGTTATTATGAAATATTTGTGGAATAATCTTTTTGTGTTTTAAATGGTGTGGCTGCATTAGACAGACACAAACAAATACAAACAATATTTTTTGTTTATTGTTTACAAGAAAAACTAACAAAAAAAATTCTAGTCAGAGTTCCTTATTTTTATGGAATCAATGAATAAGTTTTTAATGGCTTTCTAGTGATTGTACTAAAAGAAATTGCACTTCAGGACCTAAGAGTGACTCTTACTGCAATATACATGCAAAAGTATGGGTTGTCTGAAAACTTTTTGCCACCACTGTATCCTGCCTAACACGAATGCAAAAGAACACTTGTAAATAGATTGTAAATAGAAAAGTAGAGCACACCACACCTCCAGTAAAGAGCAGCTGAACAAAATCTCTTAAAAGAATGGTAGAAATTTATGCAACACTTTTATACTCCATGCAAAGGAGGACTGGGTCTGTTCTCAATCATTTTGTTGCACTGAGTTCCCACAACAGAGTCTTAATATTTAATAAAGTACATGTAAAGTCTTAGTTTTTTATTTTAAATAAGTAATCAATGCAATTTGGAATCATTTCACATTAAAGTGTTACTGCACAGGGGTGTACTCACTTCTGCTAGCTGACATTTACAACTCTGAACGTATGAAAGTGAATGGAAAAAAACTGGTTTAGAACAAAAATTGCATGTTGAACTAAATAGTAATTGTGGAAGCTTTGCTGATGGTTCACTTGTGCAGCCTCCTGACAAGAGGAATGCAAAATAAACTTCATATACACTAATGTAGAGGCTGTGCAGAGCGCATACAGCAGCACCGCTTGCTCCTGCACTACTTGTGTTTGTAATCAAAGCCTGTATTGCTCTTTGAAGTGCAGAAACATACGTGTGCATGACAAAATACTGCAAGTGAAGCGGAGACGCGCCGTAAAAACAACGTGGCACAACCGCTGAATGAAAAACATCGTTACTTAACCTGCAGGCTGCATTCTACACTGACGTGGTTGCATGACAGCAGTTTGCTTTGCACACTTACACTCGATTCCTTACAGCCCGTCCAGGAAAACACACTCGATGTGCAACGAAGAACAAAGCTGGGGAAAGAAAAGTGCTTGCAGAAAGTAAGTGCTCCAAGAATTAGGGAGGGAAAAAATGGCCGAATAGTTCCGCAGAGAAACAGCGTTGCTAGTGAGGCCCAGGAGGTTGAGCTCAGTAGCTGTCAGATAGTGTAACTGCAGCTGTAGTTGCTGCTTTCAGCCCTCCCCTGTTGGACAGGACGCAGGAGGAGTGGTAGCAGCTCACAAATGAGGTCACATATCATCACTATGCCCATGCATTCATCTGTTAAATGATCACACCATAGAGAAATGAGTGAAAATCAGTAGGAGGAGGAGCAAACATTTAGAAAGAGTCACATCACATATGGAAATAAAAATTACAAAAACACTTACATGCTCCGAAGTGGGTAAACAGAAGCTCCTGACTGTAATTTGAATAATCTAACAAAGGATCTGTGTGTTTGGACAGCATTGCAAGTTAAGTCTGCAAAGATGTTTGCAGAAACATATAAGCATGTAAAATACTGAGTTCAGTTTGATTCTTAAATGTGTGTGTGTGTGTGTGTGTGTGTGTGTGTGTGTGTGGTTGTGTGTGTGTGTGTTGGGGGATGTCGGGGTAACAGCTGCTGCTAAAAATCCTGGAGGCCCACAGATGAAACCAAGCAGAAGTAGAACACCAGATTCATGTAGAGCATCATGTAGTTTGTGCACGTGTGTGAGGCGTTGTGTATACGGTAATGGTGATTTTGCAAGGGGGTAATATATAATTGTGGGACTTTTTGGAAAATAGTTGACAGATATCATAGTTGAGATTTTTGCTGTTTTCCAGTGTGAATTTTCATGGAAAACATGAAATTGCCTGGGTGACCCCAAACTTTTGAACAATAGTGTATGTCAACTCATAACTCTACATAGTAAGGTGAGGACCTTCCATATTTTAACCAAGGAACAGAGAACCCAACAATCCACATTTTCCTGTGTAAAAACCTGTGTTTATGCTACCAGTCCCTCCAGCGTTCACTAAAAATACTTTTTGACTGTAGAGGAAAAGCTAAGATTGCTGGTTGATGCTAATTTTATGAACTGATATAACTACAAAGATTACTGAAGAACATTCCTCTTATGTTGAGCTCAAACATTGTTTTTTTAAGATTTGGTTTTAGAGTTTACACAAAAGGCTTATGTCACCACTGGTTTCAAGATTGAAAACACGAAAAAGCCAAAAACTCTGGAAGAAAGTCTGATTGGAACAACCTATTTCTTTAAAAATGTTTAGCAGTCATAGTTACGACAGTTAAGTATATAATTCAAAAAGTAATTCTCAATGAAGATGGCAACATTTAAAATAATGCGTTTATGCTACCAATAAAAGGGACAACATATAATTGCAGGACTTTTTGTATCATAGTTGACATTTTTGCTGTTTTCAGACCTAAAATCAACATGGCCGCCTAGAACCAAACACCACATGGCATTTTTACACAAAGATTCTTCAAAATATTACATATACAATTGAGCTAAACTGAAATTGAAAGTTATTTATAAAGATATTGTAGTAAACCTGTAAACATGCAATTTCTGAGACACAGATACAATTTGTTGTTTTACATATAAAATGTGATATATTGCCAAAAAAAATAAATATCTGTCATGATTATCTCAACTTAATAAAAAGAACACAATGAAAACTATTTTTGAATCAGCTCATTTTATTATTTTTTATGCTAATTATAAGGTGGTTGTTATTAAATTCAGACGGTTATTTAGTTGAGATTTTAGTGATATCCAGTCATTTTTTTTTTATCAATAAATGATTGTTTCCGTAATAAATAATTCTGGAATTTGTAAAGACATGATCATAATGAACAGAAAAAAAACATTATTTTTCTTAACTTTTAATAAAAATATATGCAAGATATATCTCATGTACTCCAAAAGTCCCTCAATTATATATTGACCTGAGGGAAAATGTTTTCAAACTCAAAAGAAAGGCATCCTTGGTAACTCAGCGTTATGAAACCTTAAGCTGCAGTCATGTGCAGTTGCTGCCAAGCTGACTTCAGGAATCCCCACCTCCTCCCCAGCAGCCAATAAAGTGCAGAGTTTAGGTTCCTCCTGTGACGGGAGGTTCTTTCTAGTTCATACAGCTTTGAGCAGGACAAGAGCTGAATGTGGGAGCCTCAGCAAGCCCCTCTATCTTCTCATGGGTGTGTTTTCTACTCCATGTGCCAAACTGAGAGGCAGCCTTTGAACTGTGTTGACTTCCTCAAACCCTTTTTTCATGCGGTTGAGTAACAGTTTCTTAAGTACAGTCTATGCTGTACACATATGGTTCTGTGCACGCCCTTGTGTAAGCTACATTTCATTCATGCTGATCTGGTGGAATAATGTTCCTGAGCCACATAAGGTCAAGTAAACTGGATAGATCAGTGCATGTGCAGACAGCTGTCGCCTGCTTATGAAAAAACATGTCTGCTTGTGCCTGAACCAAGTGTTAGTGCCAAAAGTCCAATATGTTAACAGCAGAGTGAAATAGGAAGTTTTTGCCATTAACTTTGATATTCAGATTTTAAAATCAAAAGGTGCTCAACTCTGATTTATCTGCTTGTGAGTGATTTCATTTTAATGTTCTACAGAAATGGTTGGGGTGGCTCAGTAACTCTCATTTTTAGGAGTTGATCAGCAAGTTGACATCCGACTGACTGGTTTAACCCATTGCCAGGTGTTAACCAGCAGTGTGAAAGAAGAAAAAAGAAGCCACTGGTGGGATAAAAAGAACTGGTGACCCACAGGAAACAGCTAATGAGAGAGGAATCCTTGGAGCTGTGAAGAAGAACAACATCAGTCAGTGACAAAAGACTATTATGCAAAAAAACCCATAAAACAACAGCATCGCTTTCTCCTGTATTTTCTCATATAATCTACAGTATATCTTTTAGCCAGCTGGTTTATAATTTCAGCTGAAAGAATAAAAAGTTCACTTCATGCAACAGACCATATTAAGTGCAATATTTATTGTACTTTGAGATGCTTCAATTTATTTTTGGTTTTAAAACTATCACTGGTAGCATCATTTAATCTCAACAGTCATTTGTTTTTGTGTTTTTTGCTTGTTTTTTCGCCTCAGACAACAGTCAAATCTCAAAACTGCTCAGTACAGAAGTTCTAAAGGCAGTAGATATTTTTCTAAATAATAGTTCCCTCTGATCCATAAATACAAATGAAAACTATGACAATGAATAATATATTAACACTAAAGGGGAAGCAGAAGACAAATGTAAGATAAAATAAATCAACAATAAATCTAGAAATAATAACAAATACATTTTAAAAATCAAACAAGACCAAAAGCTACAAAAACATCTTTGCATAAAGGAAGCTTTGAGCTTTTCACAATTAAGTCTGTGGAAGACTTTGAGAGCAGAATTATTGCTATTACTAAGCTGCAAGATGTAACCTGTCATCTGCAGCAAGGAACAAATAGCTAGAACATCATTTGGAAAATGGAGAAATAAGCCACAAAAGGGTCCTGAGACAAAGTTTCTTCACAGATTAGCCCATAATTAATCTTTACCAAAGTGATAGAAAGCCAGAAATGTGGACAAAAACAGGAACTTCCCATGATCTGAACCATTCCACCTCATCAGCAAGGTCAATATATAATCGAGGGACTTTTGAAGTCCATGGGATATATCTTGCATGCATTTTTATTAAAAATAAAAAAACTAATGTTTTTTATGTTCATTGCGATCATGTCTTTACAAATTCTATAATTATTTATTATGGAAAAAATCACTTATTAATAAAAAAAATGACTGGATATCACTAAAATGTCAACTAAATAACCGTCCGAAATTAATAAGAACCACCTTCTAATTAGCTAAACAATAATAAAATGAGCTGATTCAGAAATAGTTTTCATTGTGTTCTCTTCATTAAGTTGAGATAATCATGACAGATATTTATTTTTTGGCACTATATCAAATTTTATATGGAAAATAAATTGTATCTGTGTCCCAGAAATCACTTTCAACTAAGTTCCCCATTACAAAAACACCTCTCAAGGAAGTGTGTTAATTCCAGATCACATGACCTGCTCCACATGATGTCATTTCCTCCTGAAGAAAAGACTGGCCAGACTCCAAGGCTTTCTGACTTATTTAATATAAAGTAGTCAACAGGTTTACTACAATATCTTTAGAAATAACTTTCAATTTCAATTTTACTCAATTGTATATATAATATTTGTTTTTATCAGTGACAAAACTGGAAGATGTGAGATTTAGACACATTAAGTATTTTATCTGCTGAAATATTTATAAAACTAAATACATAAATATGAAACTTTGAATGTGAATCTTGAATATACATTCTTACCACAGCATCAAGTTTACAGACGCTACTGAGCGGCATAAACACGATCTGGTGTCACTTGTTCAACCTGGAAAAGACAAAGATGCTCGTTTTTTATCCACTGATGAGTTTATGCACACTGTAAAACATCAGCAAACAAAATAAATAAAGTCACAAATATGCAACTGATGCATGCACCACATGCAGTCACAATGACACCCTCTTGTGGTGGATTTTTGTCAGTACAACACCTGTTAGTAAAAATCTAGAACCACATTTAGACAATAAAAAGACTTTCAAAAAGCTCTTTTTATTAACAATTGGACAGTTTGCTCTCCAGTTGTCCTGACATTCTGTTTTAAACATGACTAAAAGTGTGTTGCTCAAAGACACTGAAAGACTCAGAAAAGAAATTGCGCTTTGATTGCATGCTGTACATCATGTGTCATATCTCTCAACCACATTTAGAAAGATGCGACAAATAAATTAAGACATATGCAGGCAAAGAGAACAAGATAAACCAACAAGCAGTATAATTTTAGTGTCACGAGAGACACCAGAATTAAGTCACTTGCATTGTTGCTCTGACTAGACATTCCTGGAGTGAGATGGATCCCAGTGATGCTACATAAAAATATTGAAGGTTTTGCTTTAATATTGCTTTTAGACTTCTGCTACAACACACATGGGCTAATTTATAATTTTTAAAAATAGGATAAAGCTCAAGAAGGAGGTTGATTCTCCTCTAAAAACTGAAAAATGCTAAACGCCACATAATAGGAGCTTCAGTAAACGACACCCAGACTCGTTTTTGCTCAAAAGTCTAAAAGAGTTGCATTTTTACACGACCTGGATGACTGAGAATCTACACAGACAGCGGAATCAAAGCTACACTATACAAATTATTTGAACACTCACTGAATGACTTTGCTTATTTTTCTAGAGCACGTCTCTTGTGGCAGCGTGATAAAACACAAAATGTTCTCACTGACTTGTTAAATCATTCTGCAGTAGTACAATGCCAAGGATACGCATTGCCAATTAAGACGGCCTGAAATTACACACAGGCCTTTTGTTTCCAGTTAGTGTGGAGCTATTAAAGGTTAAATTACTTTTTTAATTACATTGGAGTAATGTCAGATACACTGGCAGCGCACTCTTCTCTCTTTGGTAGGTAAATTTGTAATTATTATGCTTGGATTGATCTTAAGCATTGAAAATTGTGCGACCTAAATAAATATAAAAATGAAAAATATCAGTGTGCAAAAGAGCACTTGGTGGAAATACAGGAATCACACTAACTCTGACTGCAGAGTTCAGCTTGTAAGGCCACATGTGAAACGTACAAGTATTAAAACAGCTATAGAGTAGAAGGTAGTCCAAGTTAATCCATCAAAACAAAATATGTTAAGGAGGCTTAAATTGTTCAAATGCAAACATTCAATGTTTTAGAGCTACTAACAAAATAGTTGATGAATACCACTGAAACAGTTCAATACTGTCCATAGGTCCAATATGTCAGCTTTAAAACTGTTCATGTTGAGAGAAATATTACTTTGACACAATTGTATTGCTCAAGAATCGCACTGGAAAACATACAAAACCAGAGAAATGGATAAGAAGACACAGACACCAACATAGAGAAAGGAAAAAAAAAAGAAATAATATCAGACTTCTGTCCAGACTTTCCAAGAGTTGTGAACAGTGCAGCTACTGGAGCCTCAGTCTGCGATCAACAGATTAACAACTATTCTTTGAAAAGTCACATCATTGTCACGTTCTTAAAAAAACTTCAATTAGCATTATAAACATGCAACCATCACAGGCATACATTTAAACCAAAGGATCTGACCTTGATATCATCCATAAAAACTGTACAGCCTGCATGGATTAGGCAAATAAATGTCTAAAAGTAAAAAAAAACAAACATTCTAAACACTGGATTGTTCTCGAGAAAAATCTGTTGTGCAAGTTTGTGCATTTGAAATGCTAAGACGCAGCCTCAGCAAACTCTGTCCCTGATGCTGTTTCCCCCATGAATCCATCCAAACACTTAATAAACCGCATTGGAAATAACCAAAGTCCAGTTTAAATGACACTGAGCATGTCACAGAGGAGACTGAAATAAAGTCTGAGAACACTTTCTCTTCTCAGCATCTGTCTCTCTGACCTCGTGGCCTTTTGACCTGCAGGTTCTCCACAGCCTCGTTGCTGCTGCTGCACTAAAGTTCATCCCTGTAGGCAGCTGACAGCATCTCGGGTGGCGGCGACGCCCCTTTCAGGGTCTTGTGGGAGCCCCTCCAGTCGGTCCTCACCGAGTCGTCGTCCCACAGGGTCGACGTCTCCGTGTCGCTCACCCACTGGGGGTCACCGGCGTAGTGACACGGCTGCACCAGCAGGGGGCGCACACTGAAGGCTTGGAGATTTCTGTTGGGGAAGTGGGACATGTAGTCCTCACTGCAGGGGGAGAACACAAACAGATTACATTGGTTTCCAGCCCAGAAAACACATTCAGTACATTACAATAAAAGCTTCATAATAACAGCAAGACAACTGCTTTAGGGATGAAATATTTGTGCAATATTTACTACAATTATGAACTGAATCAGGAGATGCAGACGGAGGCTGATTTCAGAGACAGTTCAGTTCCTCTTAGCATGAAGGGCGACAGAAGGACCAATGTGTGGGGCGCAGTCGTTGTGTATTCTTAGCGGGGTAGTCAAGCATATCAAATTAGAATCACAGAGGTGAGAGAGAGACCAAGAGAGAGAGAATAGAGAGAGTGGGTTGGCTATAAGCCAGTTTTCCACACATGATGGAGCACACAGACACTACGGAGCCTTCTGGTTTGCAGATCCTTCAGCACAAAGTGCATTTAATTCCTTACAGCCTGATGATGAGCACAGTTGTCTGGTTAGGAGCAATGTCAGGGATATTAGACCCAGCAGCGAAGTCAGGGTTTCATGCAGCAATTAGAAAAAATAGTCTGGATGTGAAGCAGATGTATTATAAAACCATGTCACAGCTCATGTATATCACAGCACCTTTACACTATATAGCAAACAACCACAAATTACATACACAACCTTCTAGCCTGGGTTAAAAGGGTCAACAGATAGAAGATGGGTTAGTGCAGAAAAACATACAAGAGCAGCAGCTATTAGTGAATAGCAGCTTTAAGATGCTTGGAGGGACTAAATTCTGTCTGTTTTTTACCTCAGTTTTTCACCTAACAGGCCAACAGATTAAAGCCACAAGAGCATCTCTATGCTGAAACACCAGCACTATGAGCTAAACATGCTCACAAAGACATGCTAATGCTGAGCAGGTACAACGTCACCTTCTCAGTTTAGTTTACTGGCATTAAACTCACAATAAAGCTGAAGCTAATGGGACTCATTAGTTTGGTTATAAGACTTGGATAAATTCAAATTTTGACCTGATGATGGGACTGAATCTAAAGTTAAAGGTTCCATATTGTGCATCTTTTAAGGAAATAAGTGGAAGTGTCACATGTCCCCACAAATGTCTCTCAGTTTTTCAGCACAAAATACTGCAAAGATGAATCATTTCACTGTAACTGTATAATCTCTGGTTTCAATATCTGTAGCTTTAAATGCAAATGAGCTGTCCATGCTACCTTCAGGAAGAAGACTCTCTCTGTGTCTGTGATTGACCACATGGCAGCTAACAAAGATTGTTCTATCACCACTAACTTTCTACCTGAGTAGCCATTTCACATAAAACTCACAGCTCAGTCGTTGTTTTAACTCGTGTATATGGTGAGTTTTGTTCAGATGATGTTATTATTATAAAATCAGTAGTTTAGCAGTGCAGAGCAGCAGCTTGAAAATGCTCTGAAGTGACTGCTGGTCAACATGTAGTCCTGATGGCAAGATAAAACTTTATTAATCCAGAATTAAATCGCTGAAGGAACAGAATTACACAAGCTGAGAAAATGCAGCGTCTAGTCGAAAAAGCAATAAGATAGAATAGATAAAAACACTGGTAATGGTGAGATACCAAAGTACGACAAAAAACATGTCGTGGCGCTAGATGAAGATCCATGAATGTCTGTCTCCATTCTTTAGCCAAACATGCTTTGTCCTTTAGTGGGTTCTGAGGGTTTAGGAGCCTGTCCCAGGTCATCTGTCCATCACAAGAGACAGGAAATCATCCACACACACACACACACACACACACACACACTTACACCTACAGCCGATTTAGAATTACCCTACTATGCATATCTTTGGACTGTGGGAGGAAGCCGGAGCACCCACAGAAAAGCCACACAACCACAGGAAGAACATGCAAACTCCACACAGAAAGACCTCAGCCGACCAGCAGGTTCAGATCCAGACAGTGAGACGACAGCATCGACCGCTGCACCACCGTGCTGCCCTCCGTATAAAATACTGTACCAACATGTCGAGTTCATGCTGAGGTATTTTAGTGGTGAAAACTTGCTGGTAGCACTAGACTACATATCAATCTTTGTCAGTGGAATTACATGCTCTGGGCACCACAAATGCCTTTGCAAAACTTAATGACAAGCCATTTAATAGCTCTTGAGACATTTAACTCTGGATCGAAGCAGTGGACTGACCGACCGGTACTGCCACCCACAGAGCCAGGCAGCAACGTGGCGAAAAATGTCAAAAGAAATGTATTTTTTCTTTGAGGTTCAACACAAGCCTGCCACAAACACACACATCACAGTCCCCCCCGACTGCTCAAGTCACACTGTGACTAAACAAAGAGGCAGCACACGTTGTCCAAAATCTGGACAATCAGTCCCAGAGAGACACGCTGCCTTGAAGCCTGTACATTATAAAAACAAAAATGTTCAGATCTGTTCTGAAATGTGGTGCTTTAATTGACAACTGCAGATTAAAATGATCTATTTTCAGAGAAAGTCGCTGAAGCAAAACCACAGTCTTACTATAGTTCTTTAATCTTAAAATTCTACACAAAACTAAGCTAAATATAAAAGCTGTATACAAGTTTAGGCAGCTATAGGAAAGAATGCTTTTAGCAATTATGAGGTCTGATTTAGCTTTATAGGTTTTGCAGCAGAGGGAGATTAAAGAGTGCTCAAAGACAGGATTTGATTTAGAAGTCACGAAAACATTCATCTTGATCAAAACAAGAAATACGTGACCTTAAGATATCCATGTATAGGAAACAGCTGAGGGTATTTTTGAGTGGATTCAGTGCTGTTGTGATACGTACTTGGGATGTTTGTCATACATGATGGGGAGGAATTCATCAACAGGTAGCATCTTGGAAAGAGGCTCAGCGTTGAGCAGCTTCTGGGCTCCTTGAAGGGAGATGGCGTAAGACAGAGTCCAGTATGAGTAGTCGGCCACCACCAAGTTCCGAACGTTCTCCACTGCTTCCTCATTTCCAGGATTCACCTGCTTCCTCCCGAAGTATCTGTAGGAACAAAAACCCAGTATGAGAAACAAGGAAGGTGAAGAACGCCATGTCCAAACCATGTGATAACTCTGTTGCTATTTTTCCAAACAGAATGGAAACAATTTTTGCTTTTCATTTTTCCAGCATATGTTCTGCATGTGTCTAACAGATGGCAGCCAAAAATACGCCAAAAGAAGCTGATGGCTACTTTGATCGCATGTCTGAAGTTTTGTCTGATCCTCTCAATATGATTTCACTTAAAACCATTTATTTCTATGTATTGCAAAGCCTGACACACAGACATCTGATGTACAAGAAGGAATATGTACACACTGAGAACATCCAGCTTCATTTAAACAAGCTATGAATAATCGATGCACGCTGCACTCCTGGAGCTGGATTTTTCTTCTGACCTCATTCCTCTACACACAGCTGGGGCTGCTGTATTAACTCATCGTGACCTTGCACTTCTCTGCCCAACCCAAACAGGAACCGTGATGTCTTACATGATGTCCCAGTCCAGCTCCACCTGCTCCACCTCCTCCATCAGTCTGAGCACGCGTCGCTTGAAGTTGGCCTGGAAACGGACGTCATCTTCGAGGACCAGCGCCTTATCCATCTGCACGTCCACCATCTGAGGAGAAAAAAGTATTCACACACACTATAAACCCTATGTATTACAGAGATCTGCAGCTGGTTTTCTTTTTGGATTCGGTTTGTATTGCAAAATCCAATTTGCTTTATCTACTTAGAAAAATTAGAGTTTTAGTTCTGCTGCTTTGGTTACTTACTATAAAACTGTTAAAAGTTAATCACACTGCGTAAATCTTCTCTCCAACAGACAAATTAACTAAATATATGATAAGGGGTTTGAAAAAAAGTCACATAAAAACTGCAATCAGGCTCAACTTTCACTAGCAGGATGTCAAACATAGGCATACTTAGCAGCATTACACACATATTCTGCAAACCGCAGCAAGTCAAGCCAGTAAATCACGTCATGCTTCAAGTATGAGGCTAAAGGCCGTCCACATCTGTTCCTTCTCTCACCTCTTTCCAGATGTAGTAGTGACTGAGGAAGCAGCCCACTTCTCCTTTGGTCAGAGTGCGTCCAGAAAACGGGTCGTAGTAACCCGGCAGCAGGTCGACACCCAGGATCTTGATGTCGCTGCTGTTCAGTGCACTGCAGATACACAAAAACACAAACACAGGCAGGTTATGCCAGGAAAAAAAAAATGAACCCATCTTGTGCAACACCAAAATGGAAAACATCTGTCGCATGGAGGACGGTTAATGATGCAGCTGAGCTTTATAATTAGGTTCTCATAGAAGGTGTCAAAACAATGTTTTTCTCTTTCAACACCTTCTTCCAAAGAGAAAACAGTCTGGGAATAAGCATGTGCTGTATACTTAACTATAACACTCATTTCTTTCATAGCATATACAGTATGTCCTCAGTTAGAGTAGTCAGAGGAGTTTTAGCAGCATAAAAGAGATCATCATAATGTTTTGCCTGATTGGTGTATATAAAGATAGCAAGCAACGATGATGCCCATTTGTTTGCATTTGAGCCTAATTGAACTCTTGAACTACGGTTTAGATCATCTGTTCCAGTTTCCAGGGCTCTTAAAACCTGACTGGAGTTCACTCCAGACCAGTCCCTCTAATAAAACCAGTCACCTCCCCAAATATATTTCACTTTGATGCCTAACATCTACTTAATTGTGGAATTACTGTCAAAATTATGACTAGAAAACTGGTCAGAGGGAATGAATTTTCCAAATAACTTCATAATGACTTGTGTAAAAAAACTTACTGACTTGGTATTTATTGAAAGAAGTGAGAGCTATTTTAATGGATTCTATTGGAGCCTGAGATTTTTTGGTTCCAGCACTAAGTGACCCTCAGCGGTATTACACTTTCCCATGCACTTCAGTTGAAAACCATGGTTGTTGCTACTTGCATATAACTGAAGGGTCAGTCTGTGCACATCTGTAAGCCTACATGTCTTGATTCGTCAGATATGTGTAGATTACCACTTTAGAATGTTGAAATTATGTTTTTCCGCAAGCTGCAACTTGGGACAGAAACACATCCCATTTTATAAGTGTTTGAAAGAGTTAATTCCTATCCCTGCTGTCACCATGAACAGAGAAAAGCAGCTAGAAAAATGCAAAAAATCTCCACTAAGCCATGGTTCAGGTGAGCTGATGTATAACCATTCTCCTATCTACATTTCCTCTCAGTATCTGCAGTTTTGCCATTATTTTTTCTCTCTCTCTCGTGGAAACACTCAAAGCCCCCTTTCCATCTGAGTCAACTGACTGTTATTACCGTCCTGAGCCTTTCTCTGAGAGTCTACTCACTTTCCATCCACGGCATCCACAACCTTGACGTCGATCTCCAGCTCGTTCAGAGAGAACAACATCCTGTCTCTGCGGTCCGGACGGCGTCGCAGATTAATCAGAAATATCTGAAGAGAGAAGGGCAAACGGTTATTTAACGCCATAAGCTGCATACATCATGTCTCGTCTTTTCTTTCTGCAAACAAGCCCACTGTATATTCTGTGCTTTCTTATACGCCGCTCATTCAAAATGTAATTCCTTCATGCTTTTGTCACTGTATTGTTTTAGTATAGAAATGTAAGAAACAACTGATGCTCAGATTGATAGAAAAATCTGAACTATGCTAGTATAAACACAGTATTTTAATAGGTGAAATGACTTCATTCCTAAAAACATACAACATCTCTACTTACCTCATCAAATCCCATGAGGTCTCTCTGTTTTGGGAACATGTGGATGAAGTGGGAGGGATACATGGGGGGACCATCAACTTTTAAACAAAGAGGAGACTTGAGTTAGAGGAAAGGAACATAAAATGGTCAAATAAAGCAAGACAGCAAGAACTTGTGGTTAAAATGTGGCTGGAATACACTTTTAGTTGCTTTTTTTGTTAAATCTCTATCAGTATTTGTCTTTATTAATTTCAGGGTTTCAGTCTGCGGGTTGAGCAGTTGGTTGGTTGGTTGGTTGGTTGGTTGGTTGGTTGGTTGGTCGATTTTCTCTTCTCTGAACCAGTTTTCATTGGTCAAACAATCAACGGTGTTGCTTTGATAAGGAGAGAGACGCTACATCACTAGTATTTCTGGGTTAATCACAGAGTGTGTTTTCAATCCCCCTGCACTTGTCCAGTCTAATGGAGACTGAACATTTATTCTGAGTCGGCTCCAAACTAATCACCGGGATGTCAAAGAAGTTGCCAGTGTGGCTGCATTTTGTTTAAATGATGGCTAAAAAGTTGGGTTAAAGCTTTGCAAACAGCATTTTTTTCTATCAGAGCTCAACAACCAACATGACATATGATCTAAAAACAGCATTCAACCATGTCTATGTTCTATTCCTCAGCTGTTCTTGTGCTGGGATTTCAGTTGGTATAGTTATATTTTTGGAGAATCAAATGAATATGAGAAGCTGCATGCTGGTCTGAGTTTGTTGTTGTTATTTCAGCATCAAATACTTGCATTAAAATGAATTAATGTGCAGCAAATGTCAGCTTTTTGTCTATAGAATCAGCTGAATATTTAGAATCAAGCTGCCTCTGTTTTAGGCTAATCAGGCTAGCAGGCAGAATGCACTCACTGGACTGTGGACACTTTATTTAATCAAGAGATAATACGAAGATCTTTTTTTCTCATGACCAACTGATTAGTTGAAGAGTAGATACGATTTCTGTCATCTAAGAATGTCACATTTTTTTGGTTGATTTCAGCCCTGTTAATATTACTTACTCATGGACTCCAGGTGGACGTGGACAAAGTTGAGGCGATCATCGTCTAAGGTATGGTGAGGTTTGGCTGGAACGTTCAGGTAGCCATAGCGCTCCTTGTTACACAAGTACATCTGGATCTCTGAGTAGTAGCAAACATCAGTAAGTCGAGAAAATGAATAATACCTGGTCCCAGAGCTGGATGCTTCAGATCTGTGGTTTCTGTCCCACCAACTGGTTTAGTCTCCATCATGTCCACTGTGTCCAACTCTGCATCACCCTCACTACACTTGACATGCTCATCTATACACTGTTTGCATTTTGCTACCAGCTACTTATGTAGTATATTTAATGCCAGAGCCGTACATCATAACAGTAAACTTATGAATCAGTTTATATGTTGGCTGGTACTTTGTATGTATCATCTATGTTACTCTGATCATGCATGTATCCCAGTGTGTGTTACATGTTTCCTTGTCCCCCACCCTCCTCTACCTCTTCTGTCCCTCTCAACCAGCCGGCCAGCAGTAGATGGGTCTCCCCATATGAGTTGGGTTCTGCTCAAGGTTTCTTTCCATTAAAAGGGAGTTTTTCTTGCCACTGTCACCTTTGGGCTGCTCTGAGGGTTCAAGTATATGGGTTCTGTAAAGCATCTTGAGACAATCTGAACTATATTTGGCGCTATATAAATAAAATTGAATTGAATTGAACTGAATAAATAAATAGATGAGACACTAATTGTGGTGGAATTTGTATCACTGTGTGGACTATCAAAACTGAAAGACTCAAACACATCATTCTTCTGTGTGTGTAAATTACATTGGTGCAAAAAACCTCACCTGCAGAACGACAGGAAAAGGCAAAAACAATGATGTCGTCATAGGGCCACGAGTAGTCATCATGAGGAGGGTAGAAAGCCAGTTTCTTCATTCCCTCCTTCCTCAGATCCAGCAGCACGGTGCTGTGGACCATCGGCACTGGGAAGCAGCCCTGTCTGTGGCGGTGACGGGTGGGGAAGTACTCTGCTGTTCGACGATAATATCCCTAAAAAAGTCCATACAAAGGAAAAAAACATAACTTATTTGAATGTAACTCAACTCTGTTCTTATGTCGTCCAGCAGAGGAATAATCCACTCTAATGTTCTCATTGTGAAGTGCTGCTCACCTGCGGAGTGATGCCACACCAGTAGTTGGAATACGCTCCCTGGGAGTCTAACATGGGAGCGATGACTGATTTGTTCTCTGCTATCAGCAGGTTGAGGGTGTCTGGGTTTGTCAGGATGTTGTCTGTGTCAGCGTACTGAAACAGAGACACAGAGGGGACAAAGAAAAGAGAGGAAAATGTGAGCGACCGCAGACACTTTTCTCAACTGAACAGCGGCTGCCAACATTTCTCTTGGATGAAACAGCAGCTGCACACAAGGAAAAGAAAATCATCTGCTGTATCAAGAAAGTCGCTGATATGAATCTCACTCTGCGATTACAAGAAACATTATTTTAGAAGGTACCAGGATGTAGTCGGCCCAGCGTTTCCTGGCAAAGTTGAGCGCTGCCTGCTTCAGCTTCATCACATATTCATATCTGCTGTTGGGCCAATGCTTAGGACCCAACTCTCCTGCATAGGACCTGGAACAGACACAGATATAAACACAGGAAATGATGCCGATTTGGTTTAGTGTTGCACTGATTCACCATTTACTCATGTTTTATCAATTATTACCATGTTAGGCTGACTGATTTCTATGGCAAAATACATTTCTGAAATAAATAAAATCTCAAAAACAGACTTTTCTTTGCCAGACCATGTATGCTGGAACAATCAAGACACCTTCACACTATGATGCTTGGGTCAATATATAATAGTGGGACTTTTTTTGTAACATAGTTGACAGGTATCATAGGTGACATTTTTGCTGTTTTCTGGCCTAAAATCAACATTGCTGCCTATAACCAAACACCACATGGCATTTTTACACAAAGATTCTTCTAAATATCATTTATCGATTGAGTCAAATTGAAATTGAAAATTATTTATAAAGATATTGTAGTAAACCCGTTAACATGCCATAAATCCACACTTGACTCACACACTACTTTATATTAAATAACTCAGAAAGCCTTGGAGTCTGGTCAGTCTTTTCTTCAGGAGGAAATGACATCATGTGGAGCAGGTCATGTGATCTGGAATTAACACACTTCCTTGAGAGGTGTTTTTGTAATGGGGAACTTAGTTGAAAGAGATTTCTGGGACACAGATACAATTTGTTATTTTCTATATAAAATTTGATATATTGCCAAAAAAGAAATATAATGTCATGATTATCTCAACTTAATAAAAAGAACACAATCAAAACATTTTTTGAACAATCTCATTCTATTATTGTTTAGCTAATTAGAAGGTGGCTGTTATTGAATTCGGACAGTTATTTAGTTGACTAATGTGATATCCAGTCATTTTTTTGTTAATAAGTGATTGTTTCCATAATAAATAATCATGGAATTCGTAAAGACATGATCATAATGAACATAAAAAAAACATTAGCTTTTTTACTTTTAATAAAAACGTGTGCCAGATATATCCCAAGGACTTCAAAAGTCCCTCAATTATAGACTGACCCATATGACAACATTCAGGATACACATAGCAGTGGATTAAGGATAAAAACAGTGTAGTAAATGATGGAAGTTCTGAGGTTGATATCACTGCGTAAAGAGCAAAAGATGCATAAAAACTTGGACTTAACACAGCTGGACTGACAGCCTCAACAGCTTGAGCAGATTAGCAGAGTTCAGTCAGACTGAGTACTTGACAAGCACAAATAATTTCCACTAATGGTCTCCTCAGCTCAGAGAAGCAGAGACACGCTGCATCACTCCTTATTATGCAAAGAGAAAATCATTTTATTTTTAGGCTACACCACGACCGATGGACAAACTGCAAACTTAAAGGCTACAAATGTGAGCGAAATCAATCCTTTGAGTGGAGTTTTGAGCTGGAACATTTAAAAAGGGGGCTCATTTGTTTAGTTAGTACCAATGTGACACTTCAGGGATTCTTTATCATCCTGATAACGGAGACAGAGAAGGATTAAATGCATTGAAGTGTCCCAGATAAGATTTACAGCTGCACATGATAAAATCAGAATGTAAGTTCAATGTATGTATATATTCAGACTTACGTGGGTTTGTCCATCGGTCTCCACTCAACATAGTGGTAATATTTCTGCATGACAGTCAGCCACTCTTTCAGTAGAGCCGTGGTGTTGTCCAGGTTGTGATCTGTGGCTGCCCTGAAGAACACAGAGGAAGCAGAATGTAAAGCAACTGCACATCAACAAAACTAATGAGAATCAGTTTACAAATGCTTGTTAAAAAACGGTCACAGTCCCAGTACACGTTTAAACAACAGTCATCACCCTTATTTATGTGACTGAGCAGCGTTTCTTTCCTCTGTTTCCAACCCTTTTTGATTCTTACAAAAAGAAGGCTCCCATTTCTGATGTCTATAAGTGATTTTTCCCCGTAAGCTTCTCACATGCTTCTATTTCAATAAATATTCAGATGAATAAATATCTCGCCAAACATCAAAGTTTAGAGGAAAAGTCTCAAAAGTGAAAACAGATTTGTGTACTGGAAGTTTTTTCTTCTTTCCTCTCCCTTTAATTCACTCATGATCCCTCAGATTTATCTGCTGTTTCCACGTATAAAGCTGCATATTAAGAAGTTCAGACTAGCCAAATATCACAGAATCACAGGAGTGCCACAATAAAAGATAAATCTGTTTTTAAAAAATAAGGAAATAAATGTGTAAATATAAAGAGGAATGAATACAAATGAATAAATAGTTTTTTTTAAATAAGGAAATAAATGCATAAATATAAAGAGAAATGAATAAAAAAATAAATGAGAAATAAATCTGTTAAAAAAATAAGGAAATAACTGTGTAAATATAAAGAGGAGTAAATAAAAGAATAAATAAATAAAAATAAATCTTTTAAAAAAAATAAGGAATAAATGTGAAAATATACAGAGGAATAAATAAAAAATATATATTAATTAATTTAAAAATATGGAAATATAAAGGTAAATTTTGTCTTTGCTTTTCCCCTTTTTTCCGTTTTTTTTGGTTTTTTCAGGTATTGACTACTCACCTTGGACAGAAAGTCCCGCCCAAAGCCATTTGATTGACAGCTCAGTCCATCAAGGAAAAGCAATGACAAAATGGAAAAGCAAAAGGAAAAAAAAAAGGGAAAAGCAAAGACTAAATTTACATTTATAGTTCCATATTGTTTAATCATTTTTTAATTCATTTCTCTTTATATTTACACATTTATTTTTTAACAGAATTATTATTTTTTTTATTTATTCCTCTTTATATTTACACATTTATTGCCTTATTTTTAACAGATTTATCTTTTATTATGGCAGTCCTGTGATTCCATAGCCAAACCCCTGGAGCTACAACAGGAACTCGCCACTGATATGCTGATGCTTCAGTATTAATAATCTAATCACATCAAATATAACAACATATCAGTCAGATCGCTTTCGCTGCTCATTCTCAGGTACTTTCACTCAAGTAGGATTTTACATGCACGCCTTTTTCTTGTAAAGAAGCATGTGTATTTATACTTTTGCTTTATTAAAGGATCTTAATTGTTCTTCCACAGCTGTTGATGTCTCTTTCTGCACTCCACAACCTCTGGACAGATGTGCGTGAAGCAGCCGACACTCACTGCACATTATACTGCACTGAAATATGCGTTGGCTCTTTTTGCCGTTCATAATTGTGAGTTATTTCAGAAGTGTGACTCGAGTAAACCTTTACTTGGAGGGAAATAAGCGTGGCCAAAGACAACCACATGCATCCTGGGAGCAGGTCTGGCATGATGTGAGACTTTCACTACGTAATTATGGCCGCCAAAGGGATTCAGGACAGAGATGTTTTATCCATATTTATAGAATTTTTTTGGGGGGGGAAAAGGAAAAATTGGATGAAATTTTTTTTGTGTGTTTTATCTGTTTTTAGGGAAATAAATGCGACTCAAAATACAACTGGTGCTGGACTAATGATATTACTAAATGCATTTTGTTAACATGATATCATTATTTCATGTTTTTACAGAGACACACTACAGAAAAACTTCCATAGTTGATTACTTGCAATAAGAACTGCACGTTTTCTGAGGATTTTATATTTAAACCTGCATCTAGGCATTACATATTTGCGTGGGGAGCAATAAAGGATTATCTTATCTTATCTCTCTTACACATATAAAAATGCATCTGATTTTGTATTCATTTAGAGAGTGGAAATTTGAGCATCAGATGGAAGCAGCTTGAAAGCTTTTGTTTCATTTTGTATAGATATTAAAACCAAAAGGGATTGTGAATATCTTTTTTGATCAATCCATAAATCAGAAAATACAAGAACAAAATCACTTATGCTATGTTTTAGGAATAAAATGTTCTATATATCAACATGTAACCAACTGTAAAAAACACCTTTAGAATATAGACAAAAACTGGAAAGTCTGATGCATTTAAGCGCTGCAAAATGGCCTTTAAAACAATATGAACAAGTGAAAATAAGGGAAATCTAAAGACACAAAGAGAAAACATGCAGTAAAACAAACACTTGAATGGGTCATTTGAATATTTTCTCTCCAGTAGTTTAAAAAAAAGGACACGGCATGGAAGCAAAATGTCTGAAAATCTGAAAATTTATGACAATTTTAGCCTCAAATATCACCATTATCATCACTACTAGTGTACTGTGCATTAATTTGTCAATAAGCAGATCATCTATGTTACAATACTGGGCTTTTGTGTCATTGTTGCATGAGTGAGATAATTTTTTTAATTTATTTTTTATTTGCTGGACTGGATCAAAATCAAGTGTCCATTAGATTTTTCCTTAATTTTGACCTCATCATTACATTTGCTAATATGGTCATACAGAACTTCATATAGTGTGATACGACTTTGGAACGACCTGCCTGAGGAGATAAGGCTTGTCCAATCAGTAACTTATTTTAAATCACTTCTTAAAACCCACTTTTACAGACTTGCCTTCAAGTCAAGTTCTCTTTAGTTTTTCTTTTATCACTCTCTGCCTTTTTATCCCTTTTAAAATTTTCACTGCTTCTAGTCCCTCTTTCTAACCTCCTGATCTTAATCTATTTCTCTTTTATTTTCTCCTCAGCTTCTCACTAAACCCCCCTTGTGTGATGTTATCCTTTTAACCAATTTTTAAATAAGCTATCCATTCTGTACATTTTTGTCATTTTTTATGTCAAAACACTTAGTGAACGTTCTTCTTAAAGGTGCTATACAAATAAAGTTATTATCATGACTATTATTATTATACAGTTTTACCCATATACTTGCCTCATAGTGGAAAATATACACCTACCATTATCTCCCTATACAAAAGCAACAGTTTAACACAGATTTCTACAGAGTTTGATTTGGATCAGATGACACCAAAGCACAAAGACACACACTGCTAAAATCTTCTGAGGTCAGCTCAGTTTGGAGTTTTCAGAGTTTAACATGCAGCATGAATTGCTTAACCCTCCTGTTGTCCTCATTTATGGGCACCAAAAAATATTGTTTCCTTGTCTGAAAAAAATGCAAAAATTCAGCAAAAAATTCCACAAATTTCTGAAAATTTGCAAAACCTTCAGGAAGAAAATTCCAATAATTTCTTAAAATTTTTATTTAACAAAAAATCCCCCAAATTTGGCAAGAAAATTTTTGCAAATAATTTCAAAAAAATAAGTAAAAAATCTTAAAAAAAATCCTAAAAATATCTAAAGTGATTACATATATATCAGTAAAACTTCTAATATTTTCTTTAAGAACATTCACATAAAAATCTGGATTTTGGTAATTTTTTGTGAATGTTCTTCAGAAACATGTTTAACATTTCTATTTTTCCACCAAAAAATGTTCAAAGATTTCCCAAAAATGTTGAAAATGTGGACATCAGAAGTTTCACTGTAAAAATATTTTTTCCCCACATTTTCAAACTTTAAAACGGGTCAGTTTTGACCCACAGGATGACACGAGGGTTAAGAAGTGCAATCATTGCTCCAACTGCCTCTAGACAGAACTCCAGAGAACAGAAAAGTGCAGCAGTCCTCAGTAGGAAATGAATGCGGCGGAGTGAAAGGCGCAGAGGGAACAGAGGAGGGGGAGGACGCTGCTGCTGCTGCTGCTGCTGCTGCTGCTGCTGCTGCTTTCACACACTCATTTAAATGCCATTGACCTTTTGAACGGCTGCTATAGTCGGATTAAAAGGAGCGCAAACAGCCTGGCAGAAACCCACCACACTGAGATGCGATCTTTGGGGTAGTTGAGTCTCTCCAGAGCTCCGAGGTAGTAGGGCAGCGAGTGCGCGGCGTTCCTGGCTATGATCGCGATCACCACGGTGGGAGGCTGCATTTTCGACTCCTCCGGAAACTTTTCCTCCGAAAAGTAACATCCAGCGTGTAAAACGAAGGCCCCGAACACTAGAAAGTGAAGCAGGAACATGGTGGAGGCTGGAGAGGACGCGGAATAATCCAACGGTGCCGGAGAGAGCAGCACGTATCCGGCTGTACGCGTCAGCAGTCCAAGAAAGAAAAAAAAGGAAAAAAAAAAAAAAAAAGAGGGCTTTCCCAAATTTTCTACCTCCTACTTCATGTACGAGCAAGCTGGCTTTTTCCAAGAACAACTCCAGAGTTAAATTACAGCCTCTGCTCACTGGAGGAGTGTGATATCCAGAGATGGAGGCGTGATTTGGCCACACTGTAATTATTCATAAACCTCTGCAGACAATAGTGACATAAGCCTGGTTTATGTTTTGACTGGTGACATAAGCTTCTTCTGTACGCTCTAAAAAAAAAAACAACGTTTGTTCTCAACACCGAAAATTACCTTGAATTATGAAAAATAATTAAATCCCTGTCAAACACTAACCCTGTCTCAAGTCTTCCTGACAACATTCTGGTTGGTTCAACTGACTTTAAGGACAAAGCTGTTGTTGTGAATCAGTTTAATTAACACTTCATCAGTGCAGGGCCTATGTCTGACAACCTATATGTAAAAACCTCTGACCCATACTCTTCCTCCCCAATAACTGATAGTCTAGAATTGTTAGATTTTAAACCCATGTCAGTCACCCAAGTTCATAAAACCCTAAAAGATACTGACCACAAGAAATCTGCAGGTCCAGACAACCTGGATTCCTACCTTTTTAAGACAGCTGCAGACATTGTTGCTGAGCCTATTTGGCATATTTCTCATATCTGAGAGTAGATACGACACAAGCAAGGATCTAGTCAGGAGAAAACATCCTGCTTAAGTGCTATAAAAAAAGTTCAAGTGTGATACTAGGACATTGGTGTCTACAGGTAGTGCAAACATAATAGGAGGGTCAATATATAATTGAGGGACTTTTGAAGTCCATATGGGATATATCTTGCATACATTTTTATTAAAAATAATGTTTTTTATGTTCAGTATGATCACATCTTTACAAATTCCATTATTATTTATTATGGAAACAATCACTTATTAATAAAAAATGACTGGATATCACTAAAATGCCAACTAAATAACCTTCCGAAATTAATAACCACTTTCTAGTTAGCTAAACAATAATAAAATTAGCTTATTCAGAAATAGTTTTGATTGTGTTCTTTTTTATTAAGTTGAGATAATCATGACAGATATTTCTTTATATCAAATTTTATATGGAAAATAACAAATTGTATCTGTGTCCCAGAAATCACTTTCCACTGTTCCTCATTACAAAAACACCTCTCAAGGAAGTGTGTTAATTCCAGATCACATGACCTGCTCCACATGATGTCATTTCCTCCTGAAGAAAAGACTGGCCAGACTCCAAGGCTTTCTGACTTATTTAATATAAAGTAGTCAACAGGTTTACTACAATATCTTTAGAAATAACTTTCAATTTCAATTTTGCTCAATTGTATATATAATATTTAGAAGAAATTTTCTGTAAAAATGCCATGTGGTGTTTGGTTATAGGCAGCCATGTTGATTTTAGGCCTGAAAACAGCAAAAATGTCAACTATGATACCTGTCAACTATGTTACAAAAAGTCCCACAATTATATATTGACCCAGGTCTAAGGCTGTGTATTTATCCCACAAAGAACAAACTGTAATCCTAAACCAGTATGAGGAGTTGAAAAGTATAATACAAAAGCAACACAAATGTTCGGTTATGCTGCTGCATTATTTAGAAAAGAAGCCTTCAAAACCTCCGGAACTGTGTAACATAATCACAATATAATGGATGCAGTCACATCCAGCTAAACATCTACACCCTCTTTTTGTGCTTGAGGTTTGAGTTACTAAAAACATTTGTTAGGGAATGAACTGGGGCTGAGAATAATAGCTAAATGTTAATAATCTCTATTATGGGGTTAATGATGACCAGAGTGTGTTCCCATATACAATATATAAGCTGCACTTAGATCAGATCAAAGGTTGCAGTAAATAATTTAAATAATTGCCGACTGTGAACATCTTTTATCAATATCACTGCTTCATAAAAGGCACGATCTGTGTAAAACTTTAATTATGCATAGGTTACTTTGCTGTAGGTTTAAATTATTATAATGAAACCCAAAAAGTACAAATGTAGTCCCTTTATGATAGTCAAAAAACAGAATAAATAATCGAGCAATAAAAAATGCAGCTGTTTTTATGGTGATGCGCAGGATATATTCAGTAATCTCACATTTAAAATGACATTCTTACTGCGTTTAAGAGAGATTTGGTCTTATTCTTTCAGCAGCATGTTAAAGGGTTTTAGGAGCAAGTAAAGAACAAATATAAAAGCATCATTCAAACTGATAAAAAGGCTTATTGCAGATCTCATAAAGTCAAGAAGTTCAAAGCTTTAGTGCTCTATCGGTGCTTGTTTTAAGACTATATTGAAAAGTAAAGGCCGACAGAACAATGAATAGCTTTGAAAGTAGACCTCTAAAAACTTCTGCCCTCTTCAGAGACCCTCTAACTGTCTTTGCACTGAGGCCTGCAGCATCTTCAAGGAGCACCCATCCATCCATCCATCCATCCATCCATCCATCCATCCATCCATCCATCCATCCATCCACTATCTATACACCACTTAATCCTCATTAGGGTCGTCGGGGGCCTGAAGTCTATCCCAGCTGACTTCGGGGACACCCTGGACAGGTTGCACTTTACATATACAGACAAACAATCACACTCACACTCACACCTACAGACAATTTAGAGTTACCAGTTAAACTCAGTATGTTTTTGGACTATAGGAGGAAGCTGTAGAACCCAGAGAAAATCCACAAATGCACAGGGAGAACACTGAAACTCCAGAAAGATCCCAGTAAGGCCGGGATCTTCTAGCTGCGAGGTGAAAGTGCTAAAAACCAAACCACTGTGCAGCCTTCAAGGAACAGTGCTGCCATTTTCCAAGAGAACTGATTGGTCAGTAGGTGGTGTTTTCACACACATTGATCAGTTATCTCAAGATAAGAGTTCAACAAGGTGTTGATGTGAACCACTGTCATAGTCCTGAGAACCTGGAGTTAAACCTGAAGTTACCTCAAGAACACCAAATCCTGCTACCTAATACAGACTTCAGGTATAATATCAACCCAATGTCATCAGGTTACATTGTGAATTTAGCTTTAAAACAACCACAGAAAAACAGACAGAAATATGAGCTTATTTTACACTCTACTGTATAATGAGTTAATAGAATTACCAACATTATTATGTCAATCCAACCATCAAAATAATGTTTACAGTTTAATTATTTTTTAAATCTTTTCCTACGAGCTTTGTTTAGAGTGCTAAACATAATGTTTATGGCTAGAATTGGTGAGGGAGAGGAGGCTAGGCATGTGTTTTTATTGTATTTTTTTGGTTCTGTAAATGACTTTGTGTTGTGTATATGCATTAATCATGCTTTATAAATAAAGTCTAACTGACTGATAGATTGACTGAAGCACCTTGATGATCATTCCAGGAATAAACAGTGAAATAACTGTGCTAGAATCATACACTATGATATATGCAGTCTATGGTCAGAATTAAAGCATTTTTCCTCTTTGTAATAAAAGCAAATTATAAACACTGAGCTTTCAGCGTGGGTGGTTACATTTATACAGACATTAAGCCTGTGCATGTGATGCTATTCTGAGAGATTCTTGGTAAAACTGATGTTCAAATGTGAGGCCTGCAGTTTTTCATTTCAGCAGCAATTTCAGAGATTCGCCAGCAGGGGGAGGTTTTGATCCAAAAGATGAAGTCAAAGTGAGCATCCTTCTGAGGCCTTTTATCCTCTGGCTTTCATTGGTTAGTACTGGGATGCAACTGCATTTGTTTTCTCAAGTGTAACAGTTCAGCACAACTATGAGGTTACTGGTGATGACTACATGAGTGTTTTCATCCTACTTTATGCTTCTGCTCCTCTACGTTTAGATCACATCCCAGACTTCAAAAATACAGTTCACTTTGGAGATTTAGGTATATTGTCGTACAGAAAACAGTTTAAATATGTAATAACATCACTATTTACAGGAACATCATGCACTGAAAGGAGCCACTCTGTGTAATTACTGGACTTTTTTTATAAAATGCTGATAATATAACACATTGATAATACTTGGACTGTGGTGTTGCTTATTCCTCTTAAAGGATCCGAGTTCTTCTTCCACCACTTAGTTAATTGCTGTGTATATTCTGCTCTGTCAAAAGTGACAAACAACACACAGGTTTTTCTTTTGTGCCTCAGCTGCAAGGAAATGATTCAAGATAATGGCATCTAAAACTGTATTTGCGATAGTGGAGTTGGATGGTTGCAGAATCCAGTGGAGTGAATGTAACAGGAGCATGGAGGGGCCTGACGAAAGGCAAACGTTCAACTGAATATTAACTGTAATTCCTCACATATAAATGAGGTTTATTTTGACCAGAGCTGTGTGCAGGACTGATCAGAGTCTACTGAGTTGTGGACATTTTCATATCAACATGGAAAGCTTGTGATTTTAACCAGAGAGGTCCTTCAAATTTTTAAAAATGAGCCTTTTCTGGCTTTATTTATTGCAGCCCTATAGCTTTGAGTGGTCTGTTGACGAGTGAGGAACTAGGTTTTGGTTATGCAGTACTTTGTTAAGAAGTGGCAAATGAAATAGAGATTAGTACACAAAGGGTCAAAGATGCATCCATAAACATATTTTTCTTGCCAATATGTGGGAATTAGAAAATGAATAGTAGAATATAGGAAGCATGAGCAGACAGGTGAGTTGAGTTTCCGATTCTGATATCAACCGATACCGATATATGTGGGCTATTTAACTAATTTCAGGTAACATCACATATCTCCTGTGGTGGAATTAACACATCAGGCCTCATTTTATTGTGATGCCCCATTAGATGCATTCTCAGATGCAACAAGGCTTTCCAAATGTAGGCATTGTCTGTACAAAACAAGAAAACTACTTCAACTTAAGTTATGGAAAAAATGCTATATTTATGTCTTTTTTTGAATTTTAAAAAGTTCACACTCTCCCTCCCTCCCTCTATGAGTCCGGTAAATGCCAGCGAAATTCAGGCATTATGTTATCGGTTTTCACGATAGGCAAAAAAAAAAAAAAAACGAAAACAATATTGACCAGCATCAAATTCTTATGCCATTATCGAGCTGATAATATCAGTGGGCCGATATTGTCAGACATCCCTAAAAAAGAACATTAAAACAGAGAAAACGTCTTTATTTCGTCTGGATCATCTACTGATGGACCAAAGGACGACCAATATACAGGATAAAGAATAATTCAAACTTTGAATTTGGAGTGCAGATAGCTCACATTACTCACCTATTAGCTACTGATATTTGTCGAGGGTCAACCATTTTCTCCTCTTTACCAGCCTCCTCCTGATGAGGTCATAACTGGGAACATATGTATGCAAACACTTGCTCCCACTTCCCATTATGTTTCTCAACATGTTGGATCGACACAACTTGATCCTCCTCAATAATCCCTGGAGCTCCCTGGGGCTCAGTTTGAGAAACTCCTGTAACAGCTGTTATCAGGGTTGTGATTAAAAAAAAAAAAAAAAAAAAGACGTCCGTCCATTGTGAGGGCATATGCAACAAGGCTAATCATCATTTCAGTTAGTAGAAGACATTTTAGAAAGTAATTCTATCCTTTTATGCAATAAATTGCGTGATAATGTGTTCAGAAAAACACAACATCACGAAACTAGCAATTTAATAGAGACAGTTTCAAATCTGTCCACCAGTGCACACTCACATTTGTGCACATTTACATGGCTAAATCTTCAGGGAAATTCTTCTAAACCAGACTAAGAGCACTTAAGAATAAAAAAAAAAAATGAAACACAAATGCTAATTTTAGCAAAAAATGATAGATATCAGTAAATTTTTCATTTTATATGAGGCACTGGCTAAAAGTTTGGTCATTTCATCTGAGCTCTGAAGAATAAATGCACAGTGAATTAAGGATGCAAATATTTCTGCACTGATGCTCAGTGTGCTCAGCAAGACACAAGTTAAAATTCAAGACCATAAGTTAAAGTGGACAGCACTGAGGCTGTGAAAAAGGGGAGTGATGGGAAAGAGAAAGAAACTGGTGGAAAGAATGGTGGAGAAATGAGAAGAAGCATAAACGTGGGTGGAAAATAATAAGCAAAGTGGTATATAATGAATTTGCTCCCTCTTGGCGGGCTCAGTGAATGAGCGCAGGCAGTCGAGGGTGACAATAGCGGACTTGGGTTAAAGGCTGGGTTTGTGTGGACAGGTCAGCAGGGTTGAGGGTCAGATCTCTCCTATTCATGACACCCCGAGTGTTGCCACGCTCACACACACGCTGGCATTCACACGGATGCGTATGTCGGGGGCCACTTTCCCAGCGTTTGTGGCTGCAGCTGATCTGGGAGAGTTCAACCTCGGGTCCGCTAACTTTTCACTGCGAGGTCAAGGGTGGAGGTGGCGTTTGTGTGCGGGGGTGTGTGAACGAGGGACAGCGGGAGGAAGGAAAAGAAAGGAAAATCTTCATTGTTTTGACCAGATTGCAGGAGAGGAGAGAGGCTGGAAAAGAGGGGAAATGTGTGTGTGTCACTTCAACTGCAAGAAAAAAACCTGATTTACCCCCAGTTTTATCTATCAATACAGGTAGTTTAGGTTATACTTTGTCAAGTGTTGATCTCTGCTTTCATCCAAGTGCAGTGCAAGTAGTTTGTGGTGCACTTAAAAGTGACATTTCAGAAATTAAACTGCAATGTGTTCATCCACAGACCACTTTACACCAGAAAATAGTCCCCATGAACACTGTAGGCAGTGGGCTGTGCAGAATATCCCAGAAATAGTGAGTCAATATACAACTGAGGGACTTTTGAAGTCCATGGGATATATCTGGCATGAATTTTTATCAAAAGTAAACAACGAGAAATCCGAGAAATCACTTTCAACTAAGTTCCCCGTTACAAAAACACCTCTCAAAGAAGTGTGTTAATTCCAGATCACATGACCTGCTCCACATGATGTCATTTCCTCCTGAAGAAAAGACTGGCCAGACTCCAAGGCTTTCTGAGTTATTTAATATAAAGTAGTGGTGAGTCGAATGTAGATTTATGGCATGTCAACAGGTTTACTACAATATCTTTATAAACGATTTTCAATTTTACTCAATTGTATATATAATATTTAGAAGAATCTTTCTATAAAAATGCCATGTGGTGTTTGTTTATAGGCGGTCATGTTGATTTTAGGCCTGAAAACAGCAAAAATCCCAACTATGTTACTAAAAGTCCTACTGATAATGCCTTAGATGGACACATTTCTGATGTTTTTTTTTTAAATATATATGTAACTGCACCTCCATTTTACTTCCTGAAATCTCCTAAAATGAATATCTCCAAACCAATAGTGTGGGTTTTTTTTTTAATTTGTGTGATCTGACCCTTTAAAGCGTAGTGGGGGGTCGATCAGAGGCCCACAGCTCATACATCTGCACACACACACACACACACACACACACACACACACACACACACACACACACACACACACACACACACACACACACACACACACACACACACACACACACACACACACACTCGAACACGCACAAATGCACATCCAGGCCTGCAGCCACTGAGCCACCAATCTCTCTTTCATCTTCCCCCCTCCTCCAGTCAGAAGGCTTTAGTTAGCATGAGAGAATGAGTGGCTGTAGGTTAGGATGTGACAGAGCCAAAGTGTTTCTGTCTTTGTGTTTGTGTGTTGGGACCGGGGAACTGGTAGGCAGCAGAGAGTCGTGACATTCTCACAAGCTTCCGGGACCTTTATTGCTGTGGCAATAATCAATAGCGTTCCCACAGAGACGTCTTTTGGCTGGCCAGGTCGATACCTGTCACTCAGGGTCTGAGTCGAGGCAACATACCCTCTTACTCAGCAGCCAGGACAGCCTCGCTCTGTCTGCTCCCCGCCACCCATGTCACTCTGCATGGATCTCTGGAGTGGAATGTTTTCACAGTTTAAGGAGTTGTGGTGTTTTTGTCTGAACCCATTTCCAACTAAACCACTGTGCCAGATGTTTATTATTAACTCCAGTAGAGCAGCTGCTAATAGTGATTGTCCAAATCTTTTGATTAGTGCTTGTTTTTTTTTTTTTGTTTTTTTTTAAATAAACCTATTGGTCTAAAACACAATTCCAGTCACAATTTTAGAAGCCGATAAGAGCTTTTTGGGAAGTTTTTCTTCTAAAATGACTTTTTAAACTATTATAAAATTACCAAATTGTTGTTTAGTCGTCATTTAATTTTCTATTACTCATCTCTCTGTTCAATCTTTTCAGCATGAAGCATTCATTTAGACTATTTTCTTGGTTATGAACTGAATCACTCTGTCGTCATCTGTTGATTCAGGAAATATGTGAATCACCTGGGCTTATGAAATGCTTTCAAAACTCATTTCATGAGCTCCGAATTCCACTGCGTTTTAAAGAAATCAAACGTTTTCTTCAAATTACTGAGCAGCAGACTCAGTTTTTCTTTTTAAATCTAACTATGCTCTATGTATTGGCTCCTTTCAAGTTAGATTTAGTTGTTTAATCCCCACATTCAACGGTAAAAATCTGTAAACTCTGAAACAGTTTGATGCAGTTTATATAACGCTGAATCACCGTAAACAGGCTAATCAGGAGAGAAGTGTGTTTTTTAGATTGTTTTTCTCTTGAAAAAATGCATTTCTTGACTCCTGTGTAGTTGTTAATGGAAAAATGTTAGAATATGTATAACAATACTGTAATTTTTGCATTTACGTCTCAAAAAGAATACAGTTTTTCACAGTTAAATGCACATATTGTTGTACTAGTAATATAAACATGCTGCCACATTTATTACATGTAAAAATTACAGTTTGTACCGGTCAAATTGATCTACTTTTGTGTTAATAACAGACATATGCTTCAATATCTATGACAGCTTTAACCGCAATTTTTGCTAAAAATACATATATTTAATGTTAAATACACTAACTATTATGCTGATAATGGAAAAATGCTGTAATACTTATAATAAATTACAAAAATTTTATTTTATATTGTATTTTCGTGTAAATGTTCAAATTCTTAAAGATTAAAACTTAATAAATATATGGAATGAAGCACATTTTTTAACCTTAAAATCAACAATATCAATACATTTCTTTACTGTAAACGCAGAAAATGTTTTACCATAATTTTATGGTAGCATTCTGGTGACCACAGCAGCCAGAATTTTACTGTAAAAACAACATTGTTTTTTATAGTGTATATCTAACTAATTCAACAAGTAGACTTATTAAATCAGCGTTCTTTGCACATGGAAGCAAAGTGACAGGTGTATCTGTAGTAGATGATCTGCAACCCTCTGTATCACGTTTGAATCCCAAACAGTCCCAGACATCATGCTGACAGTGTGAAGAGAGGATGCTGAGGCTGGCAGCAGTATACATACATTAACTGCCTGACCGCTGGGCTGGAGGGCGGGGGGTTTTCTTCCCCAGGTGGCCAATATTACTGTTTGACTCGAGCACTTGAACAGAATTGCTTCAGTAAAACAAATGAAAAGGAGTCTTTACACAACAACCCCTAGTCAGCATGAAGAAGACGACACTCAAACTGACCGCAGTGCCAGAGGTAAAGAGATTAAAAGGTCAGAGATACAGGTGTTATTAGAGATTATCAGCAAAATACTTCAATTTTATTCATTTTTACACGTCATTTACAGATGTTCTGGATGCTTTGTGTAGCTAATTATCTAGATAGATAGATAGATAGATAGATAGATAGATAGATAGATAGATAGATAGATAGATAGATAGATAGATAGATAGATAGATAGATAGATAGATAGATAGATAGATAGATAGATAGATAGATAGATAGATAGATAGATAGATAGTACTCTGACAAACTTGCTGTATAATACTATAAACAAAACACTTCAAACACCTAATTTTAAAATCTATAGAAATATTAAATGTAATTAAAATTCAATATACAATATCTACACATTTCAGGCACAGTGATTTAAAGTGACTTTGATGAGCAGTAGGAAAACAGTTGTATCAAACTACCAAAGGTGCAGTTGCAAAGGTGTGATTAAACCCTCATATCATCCTGTGGGTCAAAATTGACCCATTTTAAAGTTTGAAAATGTGGGAAAAAATATATTTTCACAGTGAAACTTCTGATGTCCACATTTTTAACATTTTTGGGAAATCTTTGAACATTTTTTGGTGGAAAAAAAGAAATGTTAAAAATGTTTCTTAAGAACATTCACATAAAAATCAACCAAAATCCAGCAAAATTCGCTGGATTTTGGTTGATTTTTATGTGAATGTTCTTAAAGAAAATATTAGAAGTTTTACTGATATATATGTAATCACTTTAGATATTTTTAGGATTTTTTTGAATATTTGTACTCATTTTTTGAAAATATTTACAAGAATTTTCTTGCCAAATTTGAGGGATTTTTTTAAAAATAAAACTTTCAACGGAAACTTTTCAGGAATTATTGGAATTTTCTTCCTGAAGGTTTTGCAAATTTTCAGAAATTTGTGGAATTTTTGGATTTTTTTCAGACAAGGAAACCGTATCTATTGGTACTCATAAATGAGGACAACAGGAGTTTAAATCAGACAAATTAAGTGAGACTTATTTTACCAAAAGATAAGATGAGATCAGATAAACTTCACTGATCCCTCAGTGGAGAAATTTACATGCTACAGCAGCCAGATACAGATAGAATGAAGCTCAAGAAGGTTCAAAAATAAAGATAGAATAAAAACAAGACATGATGACGTTCCATATGGACATGGACAGATACGACATGGTGAATTTACATATATAATGCATAATGCAGTGTGTTTTATTTACCTAATCACATGTCATGTAAATTAAAATAAATTCAAATTTGTGTAACTTTCAGAACTCACAGAGACCACACACAGTGCAAACCTGTGATCTATTTGTGTATCTTTGGCAAAAAATGTTTTTAAAAAAATTGATGCACAGTAACGAATGATGGGATGTTTGTGGACAACCCCGGCACCCCACGATCTGCACAAAGTAAACGGTGAGATTAGTGCAGACTTCTCTGCCTCTCATCTCCTCCGTTACTCCCTGGATGACGCTGTCCGTCTACCCGTTGCCAGGCAACAGCGCAGCCACTGTCAAAGAATTCTGGGGGATGTTTAGGCAGCGGTGTGCTCTGGGTGGGTGGATGGGTTGGGGGGGACGGAGTGTGTATGCATGTGTGTGACGGTGGCAGCAGAGGAGGGCAAGGAGAGTGTATTCATCTGAGTGGAGAGTTGCAGGACACACACACACACACACACACACACACACACACACACACACACACACACACACACACACACAGTTGTGCATTTATATGAGAATTTCCCTTCTAATCTTTTAATCTCAGTCATTATGCCACTTGGTGATTCTTTTAAGATTTATTTCACAGGGCACAATCCATGCTGTCTGATGAGTAAACTTGTCCCACAACGAGGAAAAACTCTCAATAAATGTGTGTTTTAGTTATTTGTAGCATGTTTCGAAAGGTTTAGCTGCCTGACTGCAAGGAAATAGCAGCTTCAGTTGCTATTAAAACAACTAAAAACAGGAGATTTTATAATATATCTCATCTGTGGGCAACACTGTTGACAGCACATGCAAGAAGTAAATGTAAAAAAACAAGCATGCAGGTTCAGAAGAGACTGTAGGACACAGAATGAACTTCTAATGAAACTGTCTCTCTTCTGCGTCTTGGCCTCACAGCACTTCTCTGTCTCTCTGTAATTGCTTTCCTGCTCTTGCCTTCTGTCTCCTCCAGTGCTTCTAGTTGTGCATTAGATCTCTCAGCCCTTTTCTCCAGTAAATATCGCACGTATCCAGTAAAGATGCTTTCTTCATGCTTGCTGGGTGAAATTAGTCCACGGCTGCTCCTTCCTAAGGATCCTCTTAGATAACACAATGCACCAGCAGGTAGATATATGGGTGGAGAATTTGTGTTTGTCCACTGAGTCCTTTCAGAAACTCTCCTCCCAATTTAGCCCTTTGTCCGTCTGACTCTCTGTCCCGGCTTGCCTAAGCAGCCTTCCCACTATAAATTTCAATGACATTCCCTGCCACAGCATTGCCTCTCTCTCTAACCTCGCTGCTCTTTTCTTCATCCTCTGGAGCAGTGCCCTATAGCAGCGGGGAGGAGATGCCTTCACCAGAGGAGGTTTATTTTAAGGATTCCCCTGTTCCCTTTTGTCCTCTCGCTCTCTTCTCCATCTCTTGACGGGATGGTTTCATAGCCCACCTCGCTGACTGGGCCTCCCTCTCCCCTGCCAGGCCTTTTAGCCAGCGGGTTAAACATTGATTTGTGAATGGAGGGAAGCACAGTGGCCCCTGCATGGAGTGTAGCGCTCCCCTACTGTTTCTGTGTGTACACAACACACCCCTACTATACGCCACCAAGACTAACAGCCTACATGAAAGCTACTGAGCTAAAAGGCCTTAATTCGACAACTGATGATGGCTGACAGTGTTTCCATTTTTGTGCTATTTAGCCTCATTAGTTTAGATTCAGGTTTGAATCAGCTGAAAAAAACACCTAAATCTAACAGATTATTATTCCACTGTTTGAAAAGATTTGAAGAGATTTTGTGGAACTTCTGCAGATCATGTTAAACTTCCGTTTCTGATCTTGAAAATCTGAATTCACACTGTGCCACGGACCACAACACAAAAACCAGGAGTGTCAAAGCTCTTTTCGATTCACAACCCAGAGCACCATAAGTGAGGGTTTGTCGAGGTGAGAGCGAAAGTGGACCCTCTTGACTTCTTCCCGCCTCTGGAGGAGTCAAGGCATGAAAAGGCAAAGAGAGAGAAAGTGAGAGGAGTGGAGATGGAGGGGTTTGCTTTTCACCACTCAAAAAAAGAGCAATGAATGAGTGACTGGTTGGATGAATGAGAGGCGGGCTGGAGCTGAGAGGGGCTCTGGCACCGTGGATCAGCAGAGGTTAACTCGGCTTCTTCAGAGGGATGAAAAGGGAAAAAACGGATTGAGCTTTAAAGAGGAGGACCCCCTGCGCCCAGGGCGGGATCAGTCAGGATGATTTATTAGAGAGAGAGAGAGAGAGAGAGAGAGAGAGAGAGAGAGAGAGAGGAGGAGAAGGTGCGTTTGCAAGCATCAAAAAGCTGCAGCGCAAACGCAGCATCCAAAAGTGCTGATATGCACGACATGAGGATGGGCTTGATTCAGGTTCAGGTTTCCAGTGAGAGGTGGGGGGGCGCAATAGGCTCAAGACTTCTTGTGGCCACTTGAATTGTCGCCTCATATTGGGACATTTACGCAAAAATAAAAAAAAAATAAAAATACCCATAAACATAAAAGCCAGCCATCCCTCTTAAAAAGGCTTTCCCATTGTGCCAAAGGCTGTTACAGAGACATATAAACAGAAAACTCTCCAAAATGCTGATTGTCTTGCTTTAATGCTTTCAAAAAATAATTAACTGATCTCATTTTTCGCGGTGTCCTGATTTCATGGTGTGCGCCGGAGGACACAAATATTCAACACTGACGTTTAAAAACAAAGCCTAAGAGGATTTATTGCACTTTTGACTTTTGATTGGATGCGTTTGTGTGACGTAAATGAATATTTCTTTCTATATATTCAAAGTATAGGCCGAGACAACGTGCCCTCTGTCGTGTGTCACATGAGCATCTCAGAATCCACTCATTTTCTGTCACTTTGCACAACAGTTTCCACAGAGGCCTACAGTGAGCAGCTCCCTTTTCTGGAGCAGAATGGCTGCACATGGCGCTGAAGGCACCGCTTTATGTCCAAGTGCCTGGTTCCAGCGTTGCACTAGTTTGCTCACACAAGAGAGGGGGCACAAGAGAAACACTAAACGTCATGCAGTGCGGTCAGAGAGTAAACAGTGTTGGGATTGTAATCTCTTTTTGGGTAGAAAATAGGGCTGTTGTGTCTTTAAGAGGGGCTGCTGGTCCCTCATCGCAGCTGCTGGCGTGCGTGTGTGTGTGTGTGTGTGTGTGTGTGTGTGACATAGAGGACAGCGGAGATTCATTACTTAAGCAGTACAATGGACATTTATCACCCCGTGGTGTTATTCAAATTCAGTACCAAGCGAGGACCTTCTCCACTCCTCTCTCCGCCTTGCGTCGCGGCCGCAGCGTCTCATTGTTGGAGCGGCGCAAAGAAAAAGCCAGGAGGGCAGAGAGACACGCATCCAGTCAGTCAGGGGAAGGATGGAAGGAGGAGAAGCAGGAGAGTCTCGTCCGGAGTGTACCGAAGCCCGCTGCTCTCCAGCTCCGCAGCTTCTTCTTCTTCTTCTTCTTTTCGTCACCATCCGACGCTGCTCGCTGGGGGGCATTTGGAGAGGAGAGAACCGAGAGAACGTGGGAACTGAACCAAGGACGCACCACCGGGAAATAAGGGGTTTCCTTTTTTATTTTATCTCCTTTTTTTTTTGGTTGAAAATTTTTCGATTCCATCCTCAGCTTTCAAACACCAGAGGAAAGAACCCTGGCGCTCCAAGTGCTTGTATTCAAATAGGAGGGGATTTTTTTTCTTTCTTTTTAATTTAACACCCGTGGAAAGCCATTGTGCATCTTGAGGCACCAGAACTGAAGAGTCTTCCCCTAAATCGATGCCACTACACAGGTGCAGAAATTGCGTTTTTTTCCTCTTTTTTTGCTGGCGGACTTTAAGATGAAATAAAGCTGTTTGATTCCTTCTTTTTTAGAAACACTTTTCCTTGAGACACTTTAAAAAGTAAGACTCGAACCAAAGGAGATGACATTTTTTACTCCAAACTGCAGTGGCCATTCAGCCATCTTAAGGGGCCTAGAGATATGGAGAGACTAACTTTACAACTAGAGACTGTAGCATGTAAAAGAAAGTAGGATGCGTTTATTTGAGGATGCTTTAAAAGTCACGAGGTGATTGTGCCTGCAACAATGGCTGCTTTGCATTATCAAACACTTTCAAAAAAAAAAAAGAAAGAAAAAAGGATGGGCTTTCTTCCAATGCGGAGATGAGTTCCAACAGTTTAATAATAAGGGAGTGTGTTCACGGATTATTTGGAGAGGTGAGGGGAAGTTGCATTGAAAAAAAAAAACATCTTGAGGTGTAGTTTCCTGCTGCAGCAGCTCTCAGCGTTGCACAGATAGAGCTGCTTTTTCAAAAAGGAATCCAAGAAGCAGTGCTGAGCAGTGAGGATGTCAAAATAATGCACTATAGTGGGGAAAAGGGGGAAAGAAAACGGTGTGAGACGCAGCCAGTGCTGTCAAAGGGCATTTAGGCAGCCGTATAGCAGGTGCACCCAGGGGCCTGTACAATAACTGCCCCCCTGCACATTTGTGATTCAAACATTCTAATGCTTAATTTTCTTCCTTTTCACTTTTGCCAGAAGAACATACAGAGTCTTTAGCGACTGATTGTCCAAACGCAATTCTTGAGTAAACTCAAATTCAACCCCCAAGAATTGTGTATGGACATCTGTTGCTGCAGACTCACATTCATCACTGCTGTCTTTGGCCAAGCGCCACATCGAGATTGTGGGCCTCCAAAACGCACAAAGAGGGCAATAGGAAGGCCTGTTAGCCTCCGTTTTGTTTTGTAACTGTCTCATTTCAGGTAAGATACAAATCAACAATCTGCATGATATGAAAAGACAGAGAGGGAGATGGGGGGGAAAAGGAGGACGCGGGGGCCAATAAAGTGGAGGAAACCTGATTCTGGCTCATGTAATGTGTTTTTCGGGGTGTGCGTTGTGCTTGGCCCGATTGGTATTTACACTTTGTCGAAGATCTAATCAAGACTGTTTGTTTTAAAAGGCACATATCGACTGGAGGCATTGATGTATCGACTGTGTTCGGCAAATAGTAGGAAGCAGTGAGTTGAGTGCTCCCAGACGGAGGCCTGCATGCTGCAGAGATGAGCAAAGAAAAAAAACTGGAGCATCAGATACATGAAGCTGCCTCAAAAACGAGGAGGATATATAGAAATAATTACATTAAACCTGAAGGTGTTGCTAAAAGCTACATTTGGCAGGAAAAATAGAATCATTTCTAATCATTTCTTAATATACTAAGAGCATATTTAAGGCTAATCCAACAGAGCTCTTAAAATGCATTTATCAGTGCAGTTATTGCTTCTAATCCAAAATCAAATACATTTTAGTGAATTTAAAGGCAACATAGTATTAAAATAACAGAAAAGAAACCAAAACGTGGCCTGACGATTGATGCTGGAGCCAAACAGCGTCACTGATAAATCACGTGGGACACTGATTGGCCCATTAGATCATTTAGCTTTGTTTATTTCAAAATAAATAATGCTAATAAAATTTTTTAAATTTTTCTTCTTTAATATAATTCTAATCATTATTTTAAAAATATAAAAAATAACAAACAGTTTAACTTCTATAAATAAACTAATGTAGAATTTAATAAATTATTTTTTGTGCAAAATATACACATATAAATCATTTCATTTCTGCATTTTCTTCATTTTTTAAAAAAAAGTTCCTATTTGGCTGCCAGTTGCACTCACTAATTAATTCGAGACACACACACTCTCTCTCTCTCTCTCACACACACACACACACAAATGGCCAACGTGTGTATTGTTGCTGAACATTAAAGGCTAACCTCTCCTAATTCCTGGGGATTTGCGCATCTTGTTTGCTCTTGCAGAAACGCTTCTGTGTCCACCGTGGATCGTTTTTTCTACGGTTTATTTAGACTTTATTTACAGAATAATCGAAGCCTCGAAATTACAACACATAGTTTGAGGATTTTTTAACGACCGCATGCTTTCTACACGTGATTTTAGGATTTAAAAACAGCTACAAGTGGAAGGTTTTTGCACTAAAATCACATTTTTCACATCATAATAACGACCATCAGGTTGTAATGCTGTGCAGTGAGAGGTCTGAATATGAGGACATATTAGTGGTGGCGATTGATGCTATACATACCTGGGATGGAGGGCTTTTTGAACATATGTCACCTTTATTTCTGCTTTTTGCAGCCCCAGTGGTTCGTTCAAGCTTTCAGTCTCAGCTCTGGAGCCTTTATGGGTGCAACAGAAAACACGAATTTGGTTTATTTTCCTTTAAGCATGAAACAAATCAGGCAGATGTCCCTTTATATAGTAAATAATCTTAAATTACACGAGGATGTGCAGAAAAACCTGCAATTAATGTGATGTGTATAGGTAAATACACAAGAATCCGTTGTTTTTATCAAATAATCAGCTTTCTAGGTTAAATAACACACACGTTTAGACTCCTAGTTTGTTTTTTGAGGCCATTGTTTACTTCCTGCTTGTTTACCTGCGGCCTGGAGATCACTAGAGGTTTTTTTTAAATTCCCCCTGTAGTGACCTGAGCTGTGCACATCGTTATGATGGGATGGAGATGATGCAGGTCCAGCATCGTCTCCTGTTGAGCAGCCATCAGTCAGTCAGTGTGCAGGCTGTGGACTGGAGGCCTGCTGGAAATGCACATACATTCAGCTCTGGGAAATAACAAACAAACAAAACTGGACACGAAATATCATGCACACTAACACAACAACAAGTTTCAATTCTAAATGTACAAGATGCTGCACAAACTTTAGATTTTCTTGACATTTAATCCAAATAATTCGGGGAAAAGCAACGTTTTTAAAATGGCAGAAGACACCCAGATGCAGAGAAATGTTTGTGATCATCTCCACACTCAGTGCAAGTCTCTCTCCAGCCTCCTCGGCCTGCCCTGGCTGACACAGAGCTACATTTTCCCCTCTCTAACCCCCTCACAGCCTCATTAGCATTTCCTTTCTAGCGGCCATTATAGGCCGGTTTCCCGTTGCAAATCGCACTCCACAACCGAGAAAAGGTTTTAGGTCGCCCCGGGCGTTCAGGGGAGGGCAGCCCGGAGGCTAGACCTCGACCTCCCGCAGTGGTCCTGTAGTTCACACCCCACCCACCACCACACACACACACACACACACCACACACACATATACATCTATACATGCATGTACGCACAGCGTCCCTCCTGCGCCTCTTATGAATATTCCAGCTGGCTAAAGGAAGCTAAAATCTCCCTTAAGTCTCCTCCAATCAGCCTAAAACTGCAGGGAGATCTCACAACTGGGTTTAAATCGATCATATAAACTATCAGCACGAATTATAGAAGCGTGATGTAAAACTCTAATTGTAGGAAGAAGGAAAAAACCCCGTTTGGAGCCTGAACGCTGCAGGCTGGTTTGGATTCTGACAGACAAAACTGAAGATTTAGGGGGAAATCTTGCAGTTTGTGAGCAACAGAAATACAAAATGTGAAAACGTTTAAATCACAAATCAGTCACACTGACGGCAATTAACGTAGCAATAAAAAAATCTGAACTAAAATGGATTTATGGTATTCGCATTTATTAATTTCAGAGGCGAGTGCAAGAATGAAATTTTCCTAAATATATAGAATTCCTGAAAAATATTCAATCATTCACATGTAAGAAAAACAGTAAAAAAAAAAAAAAAAAATCGCGCAGAGTACATGTTCTTAAAATATTTTTTAAAAAATACACACTCCAGAAAAAATCCAATTATGCGACTGCACGAATCATGGTAGAAAAAGATTCTTTTTATTTCCATTTTAGGAAAATAATAAAGAATCAAAACAAAAATAAAATTAAAAAAAAGTCAATTACACAGACATAAAAAGCACTTAAAAGTAAACTATTTACATTTAATAAATGGTTTGTAACACACTAAACAGCTACTTGTAAGGAGATAAAGACATTTTAACGTGTTTATCAACATATTAATTACAGCTAAATCTGTGAAGCATCTGGTTGTTTCTGTGTAAACAGATAATATTGACACATCTGTAATCATATTAAATATGTCTACATGAGTTTTAATTTTTTTCATATTAATAAACACTTAAAATATTCTTATCTACTCACAATAACAATATTGTGAATTATAAAGAATTTATTAGATGTTTAATAAATGCTAATGGAAGGGTAAAGAGTTTTCTTGTATTTTCTGGTGAAGTGAAGGTAATTTTAAAACAAATTTTGTCCCACTTTGGATAGATGGTTGCAGAGAAATAAAGGTAGAATAACTAACTGCAGGTATTTACACTTGCACCAGTGAGCTGATCAGTACAATCACAGCTTAAACCAGCTTGATTTTTTTTTTTTTTTTTAAAAGAAAATTGTCTTCAGGATTCCCATCTCACAGCTTCCACGTTTGTCACCGTGACCATCTCTGAATTTCCACTCATTCCTGTGGACCAGCATCAGTGGTCTGAGTGTGGGACGACACATCCACAGCATCCAATGGGATCACGTGTTATTGGGATGTAGAGGGGGGGAGCAAAGAGTGCAGAGGATGTGGAGGAAACAGGCTGGAACTGTTGCAGATATGTGCTCATTCTTTTATCCTCCATGAAGAGTAGAAATAAACACAACGTTGTCTCGGTCCTGCAGTTGATATTCCAGCTCCCCCTGAGGTTCAGGAAACAAACCAAAGGAGAAATACCTGCGTTTATTAATGCGTGCATCACTCCTGTGCTTCAAATGGGGTCCAATCAATGACAAACTTTTCATTTCATTTACATCCTGCGTTGAGTCCTGTAATTGAATCAATCCATTCAGATTGAAGCGTTCAGACTGCATGTGCATGTAAATATGTGATCAGATACGAGACCCCAAGGACAAACTTGTCTCGCCACTGCATGCTTCCACATTATATGAAACATTAACTGAGAGAGAGAAAATGAACGGCCTCGCTATCGGTGAACATACAGGTTCCCACTCGCACTCAAACACTTTGATTTAAACACTCACACACACGTTCCTTTAGTATCTGCATGATCTCTAATCACTCAAGAGTGTAACAGTGCATCCTGAAAACACACGATAAAGGTTAAAAAAAATATGTCAAGATGAAAATATTTGTGCTGAGAAACACACACACACTCAAATACGCACACACACACACACTGTCCACACCATCTGACAGTGAACGTGGCTCCCAGTGCTCACCATTAGCTCCCAGTCTGCATCATTGATAAGCACCAGAATCCCAGGCCTCCTGTGGGAAAACACACCGTTTTCAGTCAGACGTGTCTCCCAAAGGCAGCACACACTCAGACATGTGGAAAAGCTCCAAACAGGTACATTTCAGAAACCTCAAAGACACATTCATGTGTACATTATCATCCTAAAAAACATAAATAAAAGATTAAATGATAAATAAATTTAAAAATCTGAAGAAAGTCTAAACATTCGAGTTGCTTTAAAATGTTAAGAACACAATTATTGGCAGAAGTGTGACAATAAAAATGGAAATTATTTGCAACAAAAACAAATTTTGAAAGATAATCCTTGAAATTTCAAGCATGAGATTTAAATTTTTTTTTCCCCCTAGATTTAATTCTGTCAAATTAAGCACATTAAAATAGTAAATTATCAGTTAATACATTTTTTATGAATACTTTCCAACTACAGTTTAGGCTTTTTGGGGAGGTGAATAGAGGAGAAGGAGGGGGGAGACACAGGACACGGTAATTAGTTTGAAACAGTCTGACAAACCCTACAAATCCCATTAAAGTGATTTACATTTAAAAAGCAATGAATGCACCTGAAAATAAAGAATGCCTTTTGAAATCTTTTCAGTCGGTTTTTAATTGTTTAATAGCATTTAGAGCAAAATACATGCAGGAGAAATTAGAAAAACGAATCTGGTGTTTGAATTTTTTAAATAATATAAATACAAAATAATAAGTAAGTGCTTACTTGTGTGTTGTGTCCATGTTACAGCCCATATTAAATCACAAACAAGAGCTCTGTGAGTATTCCCATTGCTGGTAATGCAATGTTTCCTTATAGTGTTTTATTTGCAAATGTGCATAAATAAAGCACTTGTATTAGCAGAAAAACAATTCTCAAATTGTTTTCTGGCCAACAAGCAGTGAAAGCAATGATGGTTTTCTTATGAGAGACGTAAGTGGCTGAAGCTAAAGAGTACAGCAGGGAAAAAAAAACTCACTGTCACTGGAAATTAATGGGGTCCCAAAAATAACATACTAAGGAGGATAATGGAGATAATGGGGGAGGGTAACAACTGGCACCTATGGGTGAAGTCTTTTTTTTTTTTTAAAACAGATGCTGGGGTATTTTTTTTTCTAAAAAAGAGGTAACTTTAAGTCATGTGGGTGAAGAGATAACGCCTCTCACTCCACCTCATACATGCACTGTGACGTCAATGAGAAAGGGCAACGTGAGAGGAACCTGTGAGAACAAACATGCACCCAAAAAAAACCAAAAAAAAACACCATGGCTGTGGGGAGAAAGAACAAAAGAACAGAAGACAAGGTAAAGATTGTAAACTAAATCACACACAACATCCTTTTAAATAGATAATGAAGCATCACCTTGATGATGGTTTGCTCAAAAAAAAAAAAAAACAGTGAGTGCTGCCAACATAAAGTACACACCAACACACACATCTAATCTATAAGGTTTATAGGTACCCCAGCTTTTTCTCCATTCATTGGTTAGATGGTGCTATAAATAGTCCCGCACAAAAGGCAGCTGTAAAAGTCAGCCAGTCCTATAAGGCTGCTGTGAGCCCTGGACACACACACACACACACACAGACATACAACACACAAGCTCACACACAGGTAATCATCTTACTGAAACCTATAACCTGAAGGCTACACTGTGTTTTTTTTCCTCCCAGCATTTCAGCAGTTTTAACTGAATAATGCCTCACTGAGCTGCCCGTGTTGAGAGCCGCTCTTATGGAGCAATTTTGCTAGAATGTTACGTTCCTACGTGTTCCAGCGGTGGTGTAACATACGACACATCCGTTAAGGTTATCTCAGAACGAGCATGTGTCACTCACACGGAGTCTCCCTGGAGGAAGAGTTCGGGTCGTTCCTTCAGGAGGTTCCTCTGGATCCAAACCAGCAGCTGCTTCATGTCCCCTAGAAAACACACACACAGTTCCATAGTTAAATCACAACGCTGCCTTCCAGAACCAAGCCTCACCTGAAGCAACGTTTCTTACTAAAATGAGAATTTTTGTTGTTTTGGTAGGGCAGTGACCACAGTGTATGAACAGATTTTGCATCTACACACACACACACACACACACACACGGAGCCCATACAGAGTCAGACAACGGAGGTCACAGGTCAGGGGTTAAGGGTCAAGGTGCATGGTTCCAGCCCCCTGGTCGATGTGACGCGACAGAGGTACCAGGCGGGACCAAGGGGGTGCCTATATATATATATATATATACATATGTGTGTGTGTGTGTGTGTCTGCATGTATATTTATGAGTGTATGTGTACGTTGAGGACACTGGAAATGGGGGAAGGTTGACTGATGTCAGCGGCCAAGAGCAACGCCGTTCACCTTGAGCAGAAAGAAAGAAAATTAATGATTTGTGTGTATAAAATGTAGAAATGGAAAAAAAAATACCATCTAGAGCTTGACGTGTCATTTTCAAAGATTAGAATAAAAGGGAAAAAAATAAAATATGAAGCCAGACATATTTCACAAGCATGTACGTCTTTAAAAATATATATAAGGGCAATTAGATTTCTCCGGAGCCTCGTACTTTCAGTGAAATTTTTCAGAGCAGGAGCAATAAAACGAACAACCACATTTCAGATTAATAATTTTCTGACGCCCATTAAACGCGGCGCTTCTCGTCTGAGCTTGAATATCAGCGATGCTTGAATTTTCTATGAGTCTGACCTCTTGAACAATCAGATTGACCTTGTCTCAACAATAGGCTGAGCCTCACTCAGACCCATGACAGCCACAAAGGCGACGCCAATGAGAGGTTTTAGGATAAATCCCCACTAAACAACTAACAATGAATACATTAAAGGTATGGCTAACGGTGACATTAAGGCGGTGGAAGAGGAGTCTGTGTTAACTGTGGTGTGTTTAAATGTAAATAGTGATTTTTTTTTTTATTTAAAAATGTGCAGAAAGTGTGTGAGGACACAGAGTGGATGAAATGCAACAAAAACAGACAGATCTCATATTTTCTTGTGACTGCTTCCGTGATCACAGCTGTCTACATACGTGTCTACCTGCATTAGTTTGACGTGATAACACTTGAGAGCAGGTCTGCAATTGCTAGTAGCCATATCACGCATGTATACACACACACACACACACACACACACACACACACACACACACACACACACACACACACACACACACACACACACACACACACACACACACACCGTCGAAATTAACAGAATCGGCCTCCTGGACCGGTTTACACAGGAACGAAAGAACAGAGCAGATGAGATAGAAAGCAGAGAGCAAATAAACACAACAGAGAAAGAGCAAATACGCCACAGGAACGCAAGAGAACAAGAAAGCTGCAGCAGATGGAGCAGATATGAGGGCAAGAGGACGACGAGCGAGTCGTCCCGAGCCAGGTGTAAGAGGAGAGCGGTGAAGCTGCGGCAGGTAGGCAGCAAACGCTCAGACGCTCAGGAGTCGAGCTGGATCAAAGGCAGAGCTTAAAAAAAAAAATCACACAAAACAGTACGAAGGTTGAAGGTTTTACATGAAACACACTCAGGGGACAAATGCTTGTAGTGGAGCCAAATTTGGATTTTCAGTTAATGAATCTAATAAATACAGAATGCAGGCTCGCATTTAGCATTTTCACCAATCAAATATTACATTACTAAAAGAGTCTGATGTGTAAAAATTGGAATTTTACTCAAGATCGTCCCTTTAAAGGGTTCCAGATGGAGAGATACATTGCAATGTGGGATTGATTGGGGCCAAAACTAGGTGCACGTATATGACAATTAAAAAAAATTAAGCGAAAGCTTTTATTATTCATGTGTAGAATATCTGAATTTTGATGCTTCAGATATAAACAACCAATGCTGATGACAAAATATCTAAAAAAACACTCCAAATATGGATATTTAAACATATTCCACAACACTGCGACAATAAAATATTTCTAAAAAATTCTATAGGCGCCATCCTGGTCAGTGTGGCTGTGAGGGCGACAGACTGAGCAGAGGATGTGAGATGTATAAGGTGTGTGTGTGTGTGTGTGTGTGTGTGTGTGTGTGTGTGTGTGTAGCTCTAAAGCCTGTGTGCTGTTCAGGTTAATTGTAGTGCTGCCTGCCAGCTCAGTAGTATAATGATAGTGCTAGTTTTCTACGGTTCCAGGCCTCCATATAAAAAAAAGACAAATATCTCCTCTTGTCTTACACACACACACACACACGCACACACACAGACAGACACACACACACACTACTAGGCAGTGAATATTGACCTGCACCTCTGCGGGGCTAAAAACAGAACTAATCACTACAGCAGTCATAACTCCTTCTTTGTGGTGACTCCTTTTCTTTGCACTCCTACTGCCTTTGACTATTGGTATTTTTCTCCACCATTACCCCTTATTCGCTCTTTCATCCTTTCACCCATTTACTTTTTCATTTGCTCTCTCTCTCCCACCTCACACCCACTGCCTCCCCCCTCTCCCTCTCATAAAAGTTGCTCTCTTCCCCTTCATCTCTTTCCATCTTTCGCCTTCTCTTTTATATCCCCTTCTTTAAACACACACACACAAGCAAACGTGATAAAAGTAGAAAAAAAATCAGTTGCCTTAGTTCAATACACAGGTTGGTGATAATTCAAAGTTTCATCAATTAAGCCTTTTATAACAGAAACATCAGGCGCTGCCCCTTTTTAATGGCTTTCTTGTAAAAACGTTACACAGGTCTACAAATTTAAATCATCCTGAACCAAAAGAGACGTCTAAATGAAGAGACGAGAGACGATGCAGAGAAATTAGGAGCTGGCAGATGAGGACGTGGAGGAAAGGTGAAGGTTTTTTTTTTTTGATAGCGCCTTTGCAGTCCAGGTAGAAGGGGGGAAAAGAAAATGAGGGAACAAACAGACAAGAGAGAGTGGAAAATGCGTCACGGGCACCTAATGCATCTTGGGATAGCTCGCGTTGCGTGGGAGGAAAAGGAGACATGGAGGGAGGGGAGAGAAAAGGCGCCATTTTGATGCTGATTCAAAACCGTTCCCGCTTTTCTTTTGTGCGTGCAGTTTTTTCTCTACCCTCCTTTCTCCTTTTGGCTTTTCTGTCTTTCATGCAATTATGACGGCCATGTGAGGGGGATGAGCTATCCATCTTTCTGCAGAAAACGGTGTGATCCGTCAACCATGGGGGTTTTGTTGTGCTCGTTGGGAGAGGGAGAGTTAGATAGAGGAAGACAGGGAGAGAGAGAAAGAGAGGGGGTGGGGTCTTTCAGTCGAGGGTCATCAATCACCGGCTGGGGTCAAAAAGAAATACGAAGGATTCAGAAGCAATTATATCTGCCTCCACTGCACCCCCTCTGTACTTGCACACGGCCTTACAAACACCAACGCTGGTGGTGTGTAAAGCGAAATTAGCTCGCGGCAACATTTTCAGGATCAGCAAACCTGACAAACAGCAACCAGGCAAGACTTGAGATGAGCGAGAAGATCCAGGAAATGATACGTCAGATAGCGCGACGTTAAATTTCAGAACTTTGTTTAGCACACGGCAAAAGGCAAAACCTCTGGACCCACATAGACACAAACGCAGAGGTCAGCTGGTGCAGCAAGGTCATACCAGGCTGACATTCTCTGTTCTGGTCAACTTTTGTCTTTTAGTTGTCGTGGTAACGTCAGCACCACGGACGAACACCCTTTGTTTTCGTCAAATAGCAAAGACGCATATTTCTCGTTTGTTCGCTCTCTCTGACTCATGCATGTATAATAAAATCACATTTTAACCTCCAGGCAGCTGCGGTTCACAGGCGACACTTCCACTCTCTTTATTTTCTCGATGACTTGGGTCCAAAGCCGAGTTTGGGAAATAAAAAAAAAATCCAGCTCCAGATTGAAAGACCCTGAATTCCTCTGCAAAATAAAATCGAATCAGTTGAGATCCAAGGGAGGAAAACTTTTGATAAAATGAAAAAATGAGTGCACAAAGGCAGCAGAAATACTGTCAGACAAAAAAATGGTTCTTTCAACCAACTCCTCTCTGGTTCACAGAAGCAACATAAATGTCCCTTTACTGCCCTCCTTTCACAAACACAAACATCAATATTAAAAGTGGGCAGCTTTTACAAGTAAAAAAAGGCTGAAAGGATCGCTAAAGAGAAACAACAGGCAGTCGAACAGATGTTACAAATGAGGAGAGATGAAAGAAAGAACAGGAGAGGATGAGGATAATGTAAGTTATCACAGATAAACACAAAAGGAAAACTGTTATGTGTGTCTACACTTGTTTTAAAGGTAAAGTGGTAAAACTGAGCTTGCATCAACGTTGAATATTGACCAGTCAATTTGCCAGATTTTCCTGCTGTCAGCAAAAACAAGACTTTTAACTCCCATACAGAGTATCAACCAAGATAAATCTGAAGCTACGCTGTTGCATTATATCAGCAGTGACTTCTTTCTGTCCACTTCTATACCACTAGTGATAGAAGACCTTTTCAGACATGGATATGTAACATCCACCTGTGAAAGTGACGGAATCCTGTCTTTCAGATCACCTTTATGCTCATGTTCCTCGTTGCTTTATTCAGACATACAGTGACAGTATAAAGGTTTAAGGAACACCTAATGAACAAAACACTGAACCTAAACCAATCAAATCAATATCAGCCAACAAATTTACCATTCAACAACCACTCTATAGTGTTAATTTTAACAGCGGTAATAACACTATACACCACAAAGACAACAGAACTCACCCAGGAGACTTCCTTGTTGCTCCTCCAGGACCCTGTCGCTGGTCAAATCTTATCTGTGCAGTTCACACTTTTGTCACATTGAAAATGATAGTTTAAATGCTGCTAGGGCCGATCCAGTACCATTGCTGACTTAGGGTGCTATTTCAGACACAAAGCTACAATAATAATAGGGCAACAATAATAAAATACTGTTACACTAAGTATGTTAATTCCAGATCACATGACCTGCTCCACATGATGTCATTTCCTCCTGAAGAAAAGACTGGCCAGACTCCAAGGCTTTCTGACTTATTTAATATAAAGTAGTGTGTGAGTCAAGTGTGGATTTATGGCATGTCAACAGGTTTACTTCAGTATCTTTATAAATAACTTTCAATTTCAATTTTACTCCATTGTATATATAATATTTAGGAGAATCTTTGTGTAAAAATGCCATGTGGTGTTTGGTTATAGGCGGCCATGTTGATTTTAGGCCTGAAAACAGCAAAAAGTCCTTTAAGTTGGAATTCTAAACACAGTCTTACTTGGGTTTATGGAGATGAAGTTATCTAACATTAAAGACAGAAAGCCCTTAGGACATCCAATTTTTCCTGACATTGATTGCTAGAACACATTAAGGTTGTAACTCTGACTTGCATAAACAGATCACAGATGATACTCACAAGGTTCTGATTGGCTTGGAAGAGTCACATGGTGTTCCTTGACGCCGTTAAAAAGCAGTTCTGCTCCTCCTCTAGAAAAAAAAGAACAGATTCATAAATAATACGTGGTTTTGTGGCATCTAGATGACGCATCAGTCACACATCAGGACTCTGACACTACATAAATCCATTTCTTTCAATAAACTTTACACTTTACAAACACCCTGTTGAGACAATGTGTCGCTTTTCCGCAGGATATACGAGGAACCAGTGGCCTGAGTTAAGTTGAGAGCACTGTTGCTGTTTAACACCGATATTTATGTTGTTAGTGGACTCATAATTCTAACTATCAAAATAAAATAATTTGCAGGATTAAATATATAAAACCAGTTTAGCCTATAGAGAGAAAGTTTCTGTATTAAGAAAGACAGTGGGAAACGCTCTTTGAAACCCTGACTAACATTACTTGTTAACATTTTCTCTATGATATTTTCTTCTTGGTAGTCCTTTAATGTTAAATGTGTTGGTAGTACAATTGATGAAGTACTGGATTACCCATTCTGATCTGTTTATTCAACTACTCAGAATGTTGGGTAACTTAGATAATAAAGCTTCATTAATGGAACTTTTATTTCCCGTATCTGCTGAAGTAAATGCACATTCAGCTGACCCAGATGTGTACAGTTTCCCTAATAATTAGCACCAAATTACAGAGAACTTTACAGGAACCTAATGATGCATTTAACAATATATATTAGTTCCTTTCGAGGAAATATAGGAAACTATGGGGCCTGTAAAATAACTTGTGGGAAGAATAACATATTACATAATCATTTTCACTTATCTATTGTTTTCAGAATTAATGTTGGCTGCTTTCAGTCTGAAATCAGGTCAGAAAGCCACAAGTGAGTCAGTTCTCATACTTATCTTATCAGCGTGTCTCATTTTTGTGATGCAAGTGTGTCTCCAGTCCAATTTGCGTCTCTCCTGTTGTACACAGGTCACTGTTTATATATCGGTTTTAACATTGTTCATGGCTTTAAAACACTGCTCTAGAGTCTACCAATGCTGGTGGCTGTACTGTTTGGCAGTAGCGAAAATGAACTAACTACATTTACTCAGGTAATGTACTCAAAATGTTGAGGTGCCTTCTTTACTAGGGTATTTACATTTTACTTTATATTTCCACTCCACTACATTATTCATGTTTGTATTATAAAATGCACTTTTATTGGCTATTTTCATGCTTCATTTTAATGATTTTAATGTAAAGCTTTAATTTTACTGTCTGGCTGGTGCGATACACATAAATGTGCCTTACATTTCAGAGAGCCATGTTGTAATTTTCACTATCTTTATTTGGGAGCTTTAGTTACTTCCAAGATAATGATTTTACACTACAGATGACACTGTAAGAAGCTTTTAAAATACAAGTTGTTATAGATTCAGCCAGTGATTTCCAACAGCTTTTCTCATTTCAGATGTGATTTTCCCTCCTAAACGGTTCACATGTCAAAGGAAGAATCAAAATCTCACCAAAAATCACAGATTTAAAAAGAAGTTGAACAGATTGGTGGATTTGTGTCAGATGGTAAAGGTGGCACAGAGAATTGTGGGAGCTCCCAGACTTAGACTCTGTGTACAGTAAGTGCATGCAGAGAAGAGCACTGGACATCTGCATGGACGTCAGCCACCCAGGACTCTCCCTGTTTGTCCCACTGTCATCAGGGAGGAGGTACTGGGCCATCAGAACACAGACTACCAGGCTGAGGAACAGCTTTTTCCCCAGAGCTGCAGCCTCCATTATAGCATTACACCACCTCCCTCCCTCTCCTCCATCAACAAATAGCACAACTCAGAGCTGAACTCTTACCCCACCCCCCTGCTCTCAAACAGACTCACTGATGGACCATGATCATTTTAATGTGCAATAACCACCTCAAACTAAGCATTTTACTCACATCAGACACTTTAAAGCAGACATTGCATCTCATTGCACTATTACACTCTTTATAGTTTTTGTAAATACTTGTATTTATTGTAAATATTTGTTTTTTGTTTTTAACATTTGTTGTTTGTTATACTGTGTTGTTTTTTTTTGGAAGTGCCAACAAAGTTTCGTTGCAAAAATGCAACGACCATAAATACCCTTGATCCTAAATAGGGGCTCGCCGCAGGAAAACTAATCACTTTTTCTACTGCTGTTGCTCAGAGGACTAATTTCTTCGTCTCATGAGTAAGTCTGTAATGTTCTGAGGTGTTAGTTTGAGTGTTTAGCAGTGGAGTCACTCAGCTGCAGCTCTGTTCTCTGAGGTTCTCATCATTTCTGCTGCTCGGAGCGGAAATTAAAAGCGTCTCCTTCCTGTTCAAACACCAAATATGTGAAGCTAACACGGAGTCGCTTCGTGTTTCTGTCACAGAGCCACAAAAAAGTAATGACAGGCTCTAATAAAGGCTTTAAAATCCACCTACCCAAACTCCAGATGAATCGCTATGGGAGCCGCCATGTTGTCGGCACGTGAAGGAAGCGTCGGAGGCTGACGTCGGAAGTGACGTTTTCAAAAACACACGTTATTATTGGTCACGAGGGGATTTAGTACAACGGCATTCTGTAAACAAAAGTATTATTGAATAAAATAATTATAATAGTAAAACGCAGGAGTACATTATTTTGTGATATTAAAATGACACCTATGGAGTGTAATTTTAGAAATGTAAGTATTGTATATTTACAAAAAATGTCAATTTTATTATTATTAATAATAATAATAATAATAATAATAATAATAATAATTATTATTATTATTATTATTATTATTATTATTATTATTATTATTATTATTATTATTATTATTATTATTAATAATAATAATAATAATAATAATAATAATAATACATTTATTTGTAATGCACTTTTCCTTTTTATATAATTCATATTATAAATCTACAATGTAGAAAATAATTAAATAAAAAGCACTGAATGAGAAGGTATGTACAAACCTTTGACTGGTACTGTACATCATCACATAAGCTCAATATAATAATGATAAATAATCAGGAGGTTGACAAATTCCATCTGTGAACTATCAAAGACAGTTTGAGAAGATTGTTTGGTAAACCTTCACTGTGTTGGTAAGTTACTTTTATTTTTATGAAGTTAAAAGCTTTTTGAAATATTTCTGAAAGCTGTTTAACCCTTGTGTCGTCCTGCGGGTCAAAATTGACCCATTTTAAAGTTTGAAAATGTGGAAAATAAAATAGATTTTCACAGTGAAACTTCTGATGTCCACATTTTCAACATTTTTGGGAAATCTCTGAACATTTTTTGGTGGAAAAAAAGAAATGTTAAAAATTGTGTGAGTGTTTCTTAAGAATACTCACAATCAACCAAAATCCAGCAAATTTCGCTGGATTGATTTTTTTCTGAATGTTCTTGAAGAAAATATTAGAAGTTTTACCGATATATGTGTAATCACTTTAGATATTTTTAAGAATTTTTTGGAAAATGTTTACTAATTTTTTGAAAATATTTACAGCAATTTTCTTACCAAATTTGGGGGATTTTTTTTTTTTTTTAAATAAAACTTTTAAGGGAAACTTTTAAGGAATTATTGGGATTTTCTTCCTGAAGGTTTTGCAAATTTTCAGAAATTTGGGGAAATTTTGGGGGCTTTTTTTTCAGACAAGGAAACAATATTTTTTGGTGCCCATAAATGAGGACAACAGGAGGGTTAAATTTGAATATCTAGCAGTGTTTTCAGAATTTCATCATATCTTCTGTGTGAAGGTTTTTGACATGTAAAGTTCTGTCCTATTCTGTTCCTTCTAAGTTTATCTTGCTCACTGGACTTTTTAGACCCTTGTTGTAAAATCATTCACTGCACTTGTTTCTAGGCCAAAATCTCTGCAACTGCTTCTCTTCACGATGGTGTTCCTATTTAAGAACTAGTATCCCCTTGGACTTGACTTTATTTTGGAAAATCGCCACAATGGAAACCAATTATCCAGCTCTCTCTCTCTCACACACACCCTCAAACTCTACATTTGCATGTCTGCATGTATCTCTCAGTATAGAAGTGTGCAGAGGCATGACTTCAGTGTGTGAACGCACATCTGTCCCTCCTCTCCCTCCTTCCATACGTCCTCAATCATACCGGTGACAGTTCCAGTCTCAGCATACAGGCCGGTGGAGGCTGGGGTGGGGGGTGGGACGGTGGATGGTCAGGGGGGTTTGAATTGCAAATCTGCTGCCTTCTGTTGGCGTCCAAGCCTTCGCAGGCCCTTCCTTGTCTTTATTCATGTGTTAATGAGGAGTCAGTGCAGGGGCAGATAGACAGATCGACCAGGGGCCTGGCGGGTGCGAGGAAATATGAGGCGTGGGTGAGGAGGCAGGCGGGAAAAACGAGGGATGGCGGAGGCTTTGCAGTGGAAGTTTTGAAAGATAATGAAGACGTGATGAGTACTGGATGCAGTCTGTGGCACCAGCTGGAACGAGGAGCATCCTCACAGTGAAAACAGTCATGGGGCGAGCTCAGAGGGAGGCGAAGAGGCAGAAGATGAGGTGTGGGTGGGATTTTTATGGTGGCAAGTTTCATGGTTACAGACTGTGTTAGGCAGGAATGAGCACACTAGTGCTGCATGTCATGTCACATTTGCTAAGCTGTGCTGAAGTACAGCTGGCTGGGATGGCCATTTCTATAGCATGCTGATCGATTTCTTTTGCTTTTTTGCTATGATGTTCAAACCTTGTATTTATTTATATATACACTATCAGTCAAAAGTCTGGACACACCTTCCCATTCAATGTTTTTTTTTATTTATTTGTATTATTTCATATATTGTAGATTAATACTGAAGATTAACTTTTTTTTTTACAACGTAATACCATATGTACTATTTAACAGTTTTGATGTATTCAGTATTAATCTAAAATGTAGAAAATAATACAAATAAATAAAAACCATTGAATGAGAAGGTGTGTCCAAACTTTTGACTGGCAGTGTACATCCTCTGGCAGATTATGTTAAGGGGTTTGTGTGTATTCATACATTAAAAATATCTTTGTGGGCATGATCAATCTAAGCCTATCTCTCTGCTTTGATTATATGTACTATATTCACCCTTTAAATTACAGTTTCTCTCCTTCGAACCAAGCCAAAACACAGTACATAACACATGGAATCAGACAATATATAGATTATTTTTAAATAGATTGCAATACAAACCGTGTAATTTTTCCTATTATTTTGTGTTATTTTTGTTCTTCTTCCCTCACCACTCATGCTAAAAGTTGGATATGATTCAAGACACTGAGATGTCCAACACTCAGCCAAATTTGCAAACTTAAATCTGCAAAAAACCAAGAGACAACAGGGTCAGGTTTTAACCCCCCGCCAATATCTGCCTGTAGATGGACAGCAAACATCAATGCTACGCTGCCAGGCACCAGCTATAGAGCAGCCAAGGTCACACATGATCAGATGACAATGACCAACACAACGGATTAGCTATAGAAGGACTGGGGGGAGAGATTAGGGGTGAATTGATGACGGTTGGCTGGCTGGCTGGCTGTCTTGCTGGCTGGCAGGCCTGGGAGATCTTGGGTCTGTTTCAATAAGGAACATAAAGAGCTGAAATTAACATGTACCATGATACCAAGCAGAGAGAATCCTCTTAGAGATTACATCCATAACATGCTACGCCTATGGAAGGGGGGAGACAAAGACTCGAGCAAATGATAATTTTCTATTGTGGCAGATTATGGGGCATCCTATCCTATTTGATTCTATTGTATTCTTTTCTCCTCCACATTCTCTTTTTCTCAGGATAAATTTGGCTTGAAATAAACTTGACCCCCCTCCTCAGGAGAACAGCTGCCAGGCCGCACTGCTGCCTCCTTCATGAGGGGAGTAAGCAGCAACAGCAGTATTCCTGAAAACATCTGTGTTTTGATGCACACACACACACACACATACACACATGTTGACGAAAGCACACGATGCACAAACACACGCATGCACACACATGCTCATACGGACACGCACACACTCCATCTGTCCTCTCTCCCTCCCACTGCCAACACCGTGGGTCTGTCTGCAGAACAATGTGTGATGCTTCACACAACACGCATGCTCAAATGGGACAATTTCAGCAAAACGCAACATAAATACATGCATTTTTTCACTTATAATGATCCTTAAAAACATTAACAGAGGAGCTTAAGTGCCCAAAAATGTGCACACTCTTAGAGGATTGACACTGATAAAACAGGATGTTGTTGTCTACTTGATGAGGAACCAATAAAACTCAGGAGGTACTGCACTGCAGCTACTTAAACCTAAACTGGATCAGGAGCTGGATGCATGATGGGGCAAAGATAGTGAACTGTATACAAGAGAAGGACCAGCTTGTGTTTGACAGAGAAATGCTGCCCCCTACTGGTTCCCATTCTGCATTACAGGAGAATGGCTTCTAAAAAGGCACAACTTCCTTCAGGTACTCATCACTTCTAATATTGGAGTATTCTTTTCTGGAGATGGTGATGTGGGGATTCATACGCATATATTTTGACACTGAGCATCATCTTTGTCTTATCCTGAGAACTCCTTTGAACGTTTATGGAGCTTGCTTTCAGTTGTGAAAGAAATACATTGTTCTTTTACTTGAGTAAAAGTAGTAATGTACAAATCCTCTGTTATAAGTCAAAGACCTGTATTTACATGTTAACTCAAGAAAATGTACATTTATTTTAGCATTTAAATATACATGTATAAGTAAAACTACTCAATATTTTAATACAACTGATAGTTATTTGATAATATTTTATTCTAGACTTATTTTATTAAAAGAAATGAAAAAGAGACAAACTACAACTAAACCTATTAAAGCATTAATTAATTGACAGAAGATAATCTGCAGTTATTTTATTTATGGATTAATGATTATGTGATCTTTCTAGGAGAAATTGCAGAAGTTAGCATTTGGTATTTTTTGCCCTGTCATGAATTATCTATTTGTTTAAGACTGCTGATCAGACATAACTGTTGGTTGGGTACAAACCAAACAATTAATCCAGACAAAAATCCAGAAGTTACTCAATAATAAAAAGAATAATAATCACTAATTAGCTTCTTCTTCTTCTGAAGTCATGTAGCATCAGTAAATGCTAGTGTGGTTCGAATGAGAGAGCGCCATAGTCTACGGTCAGCAGCAGCTCTTCCTCTGCAATTCCACTTCCTGTGATCTCTTTGATGTCGTCAAACCAACTCGCTGCAGGTCTTCCTCTCTTTCTCTTTCTGCTAACCATCCCTTGAATGATTGCTTTCTCAAGGCAGTGATGTCTGGTAACATGACCAAAGTAGCTGAGTTTCCTTGCGATTATGTTAGCCAGTATTTTCGACTCTTAGCTCCTTCTATACAGATGCATTTGTTCTCTTGTCTGTCCATAGTATCCTCAGGATCCTGTGGCAGCACCACATTTCAAAAGGATCCAATCTCATTTTATTTGCAGACTTCGTGGGTCAGGATTTGGAGCCATGTGATGCCACTGCAAAGGCTGTTGATCTCAGTAGTCTGACTTTGAGGGATGAAGGAAGTTGACTTTTCCATAGCTTGGTCATGTTTTGCATGATGCTTCGGGCCATTGCTAGTTTTCTTTTGATCTTTTGGGTGCAGTTCCCCTTTGCGTTATAGATAGATAGATGTTAAAAAGCTGTACAGATCAGATTCTGCCACAGATTTAATTCTCTGATGAGTATTTATGTCAGTAACCTTAAGACCACAATGCCATTTTATTCAATTTAATTCATTTATATAATGCCAATTACAATTCAAATTGTCTCAAGACACTTTACAGAACCCATATGCCTGAACCCCCAGAGCAGCCCTAAGGCAACAGTGGCAAGAAAGAATCCAACTCATTGACACAAGCAATCATTTTATTTGAAAAAAAGTGAATTGCTATGTACAGTACGTAAAAAAACATGAGATCAGTCCTAAATCATTTCTCGTCTTTTTTTTGCTTTTCAAGTTCATCTCATACGGTCCTGTCAGACACAACAGGAGGATCCACACGCTGTCAGAGCATTCCTGTACATCATTCAACAGAGCACAAATAAAAACATTTCACATCATCAGTGTTATCAGACCTAAACCAGTAGGCATCCTCTTGGTCTCAGGACACACACAATACATGTGTTGTATCTCTATGTGTCTATATGTCTTCAGTATTACAATTAATGATTCAGTGTTTTGTTTGTTTTTTCTGCTGACTATAGCGCCCCCTGTTGGACCACAATAGGAACTGGCACATGACTCCTTAACTCATGAACTGTGATCTGCTGCCACAGTAGAAGACGGGGGTTAAACTCAATCAAACACCCATTTAAGGATCTCTAATATGCAAGTCAAGGATAGAAGAAAGATTTCCAGAATTATTTCTGTTTGAGTGAGATCTGATATAACTTTCATCCATATATAGATCATCTATTTGGAGAGGAAAGGTTCAGGATTCATGTAGTCTAAGTGGGAGTTTGTTCCTCAGGGGTCTCAGCCCTTGGTTGAAGTGATTGCATAGCTCTGAGAGTCGGCTCCGGCCCTCTCAGGCCCGTATACTGTTAATACAGCAGAAATGTAACACTGAAGAGTCCACCAAAATGTAATCCCCATAGAAACAAAAATTACTCCAGTCATTTTAGCTCTATTGCTGAAACACAAATTCGAAAGCACTCATCCACTGAAGACATTCTCTGTAGCCCAGCTGTGTTGTACACATCACTTCATTCAGTTTTCAAACTGAAAAGAACTCAATTACAAGTGAAAAATAATTCAAGATGACAGATTTTCATTCATCATTTAAAGATTTTCCACAGATATAAAATATCCTCACTGAATCATTTGTATATTTCTCAAGTTTCTTTACATTTAAAATGTTATTAAACCAACATTTTACTCGGTGTGACATTTATAAGCACGTGCATCAACCTTTTTAACCATTTCAGCAAAAAACTGAAGCTCGAGCCAAACCAAAGCATGTTCATAAATGTTTATACACTAAGTGAAACATTGCTTTAACTCAAATTTAAGGTGTATACATTCCATATTTCTTTCATGATGCTGTTTTTAGCTACATTTTGTGCACAGGAGACACAATATCAAATGTGTTAGTCAAACAGCCACAACAGCAGGGAGTTGCTTTGTTCTCTTAACATTTTCAACAACTCGCAAAGCCCTTCACATAGAAGTTGCTGCATTACTTCTGCAAATGTTTCATTTCTGATACATTTATTAATGCATGCCTGATACATTTTTAATGGGATTCAATGGGACTACTTGATACATCTTTAATGAAGTTTTATGAACAGGGTTTTCCTCAGAATGAGCACTGACAGATTCTCATGAAGCAATGTCCAGAATGTTACGATGTCCTTTGATCAAAACAAATAAATACGACAAAAAATAACAACACATGAAACATTAAAATGAAGGAACTGAAACACGCTTACCAACACACACACACACATTCACTCGCACAGACTTAACATTTATATATGAGCTATGTAAGTTATTGTTGTCATTTCGGCTACAGCGTGTGACAGCAGTTGAGCGTCTTTGTTTTACTGGAGCAAAGCCAAATTCTGTAGCTCTGTTTGGCCCTCTGGGGACACCATACACTGTTATTGTACTAGAAGAGCTGGACACCCTTCTCTTCTTCTCCACTCAGCTTGTCTCCTCTCTCTTGCATTTAAATATTTCAGCACTAAGTGTCCACCGAGAGGAACAGAAGACACTCTGTGCCTTATTTCCGAGTCCATAGTGAGTGCAACACGTGTAAAAGTGAGACTCTCCTTCCTGTTTTCCTCCTGCTCACTGCACATGCTCCGTTAGCTGCCTCTTCATTCGCTCTCTTCTCCCAGTGTCCAAGCTCCCACATTATCGATGCAAAACAAGACCGTAGCACTAAGAGCGGTCATTGCAAAGTGTTTTGGCGACGTCGGATCAAGGCCGGGCGGCTGCTATAGCTCGCTGTGGCGCACAGGAGGCTCTAGCTTGTGTGATAGGGCGGTGAGGACCTTGTCGAACTTCTCGTAGCGCTCTGATTGGCTGCCCTCGGAGCCGCGGCTGCCCCACAGGAGACGCATCTGAAACTCCGTCTGGAAGATTTCGTGAATCTCTGCTCGCTCCTGAAATCCTGGAGAAAAGAGGAGAGAAGAGGATGTTACTCTATGCAGATGATACGGTATTTCATGATAGTTATGGTGAAATAGAGATAAGCAAAAATTACTGAAAATTATATAAATGGATAATAATGAATGAAAAAAAACTCATCCGTTATTGGCTGAATCAAAAAACTAACTAAAATAAACAAACCAAAAAAAGAAAACATGAGAAAAGTCTTGAAACATGTCTGTTCATCTATTCACAGTTCATAGTTTTTTTCTATTGTATTTAAAATAAAAAATCGATTCCTTTGATAAGAAAATATGTGGACATTTTTTACTGAGAGCTAATCTAATGTTGATAAAACATTTTTTGTATTAACTGATAAACCTTTAGAAATATAACCACATCAATGGAGGTAAGTGGAAAATAAAAAACTGCAAAATACATTTTAAAACGTCACAATTAAAACAACTAAGACAAAATAACCACTATAATAAATAACATTACAAAAAATAATTACATACAATAAATAACATGTGATCATTGAGGAATTCAGGCACTTTAAAATCAGGCATATTAAAAACAGGCTCTTTAACTATATGCACTTTATGACAGGTGATGCCTAGAAAACACTTTTCTGAAATAGTATCACTTTAGGGTAGGTTTAACCCAGTCAGTATTAATTTGTCATTGTCTTTCTTTTACTATATTGCTTTTAATACATCTGTAGCCCTGTATGTTTTTCTTTTATGTGTGGGACAACGGATGGAAATTAGCCTTGTGCTAAAGTCGGTGTATTTACTGCAACCTTGTCTAAACTATTATGAGACTGTATGTTCATTAATATGCACTGTCCCGTCCAAATAAATAAATTAAATCCACTAAAAAGCCTTTTTAGAGCTTACAACCGAATCTCACCATCTTCATTAGCATTTCAGATTTTTCTATTCTATTCTATTCTATTCTATTCTATTCTATTCTATTCTATTCTATTCTATTCTATTCTATTCCTCCTTTTTATGATCACTCATTACCACACAGAAAAACAAGACGCCATTATTTTGTCACTTATACTATTTTGAATATAAAGAAAGAAAGTTTCTGCTTAAATATAGTGATTGTTTCTCATTGCAATAAGTCGGTGGGGATACCAACATGTGTGTCTGATGATGGTTTAGAAACAGAGTTTCTCTTTAGTGCTCGAGAAAGGACACACAATTCAAAACTCTACTCTATAAATGAGCTAAAAGACGAATTGGGAACGTAACAATCTTAAACTCAACTGGTTTTAACCGTATAAAACAGTCATCCCCACTTGGGCTCAGAGAGGTGTTGATGAAAAGAGCAGACTGAGGTCAGCGTGATCGATAGCAGGACACAGCAGAAAACAGAGATGTGAGCTGATAGCTATCGACAGACTGTTCAATAAGGCAGTAATGGCCGAAAACCGGGAACCAATAGTGAGGTATTCAGAATCAATAAAATCAACAGAGTAACCACACGACCATTGCATCAAATCAGCAACATTGTGACACTGATGCTGAACACATTTGGTTTTACAGAAACAGTGCGAGATATATATAAAATTATTTAAACACATAATATGTAAACATTGTGAAAATATTTAAATCTATGAATATTACCATAGTTATTCAAACAACATATTTAGTGAATTAACTGCATGGTGTGTTTTACAGGTACTGGATCATAATACAAAATACTGGACGGTTTGAAATTTTGAACTGATGATAATGCTAGATATAAGTTCAGGGATCTCCAAAGTTATTACAAATCATCCTAAGAGGAACATGAATATCTCACCCTGCAATTTGGTCTCTGTGTTGGTTCTGTAGATTCCCCCGTGATGTGCGATGGTACGAGCTGCCTCTAGGTGGTACATGACCACATCCACTCCCACCTCCGCACTCTCCCAGGGCTCCAGAGTTTCCCCGAGAGCAACACCTCGCTCCAGTAACGACAGGACGGGAATGATGTGGGGGAAGGAGGTGTTTGACAGAGCACTGGATTCTGGAAGCAGAGGAGAGGTTTCAGTTGAGAGTTCTGTGAATAAATAAACACATTTTCTCAATATAACACACACCAGCAGCAGCTCGGAGCTCACCTTTGCCATCATTCATATTCTTCATGAAAGGTTTGAGTTTCTTTTCATATAGAATAGCTCCCTCTGTATGTCTCTGGCGTAAAGTTACCCACGTCTGCTCCAGGCGGGAAATCTAAAGTGACAAACGACACAACATAAATTTAAAGAATGCAGTAGACTCTAAACTTTAATGGCCTTGTTTCTGATACTGCTCTTACCTGCGGCAGCTCCAGGGCTCTCATCACAGCAGCAAAGCCGAACATGTTGCCCAGATTGCTTTTCAACTCTGCTGCTAATTGGATGGTCTTATGGAGCAGCGCCGCCCTCTCCTCTGTGCTCCCTGTGCAGCCGAGGAGGTCCACGGCCATCATGATGGACATGGTGTAGAACCTGAGGAGAAAGACGGGGCTATTTAATAAAACATTTCAATAAAAGTGAATTGCTGCTGATAGGAAAACTACCCTAGAAATTCACACTGTGGCAGACTGTAGCGATGTAGTGAGAAATGTGATCTGATAGAGCTTTTAGATGCTGATGAAATATACATTATTTAAAGCACTTTGCTGAATTATTCTACTTAAAGTTTATTGTGGGACAAGAGCAAAGTTAAGGTAGAGGCAGTCACGCAAAGCAGGTTTAACCCTCCTGTTGTCTTCATTTATGGGCACCAAAAAATATTGTTTCTTTGTCTGAAAAAAAATCCAAAAATTCTACAGAAAAACCCCCACAAATTTTGGAAAATTTGCAAAACCTTCAGGAAGAAAATTCCAATAATTCCTTAAAAGCTTCCCTTAAAAGTTTTATTTTTAAAAAATCCCCCAAATTTGGCAAGAAAATTCTTGTAAATATTTTCAACAAATTAGTAAAAATCTTCCAAAAAAATCCTAAAAATATCTAAAGTGATTACATATATATCAGTCAAACTTATAATATTCTCTTAAGAACATTCACAAAAAATCTACCAAAATCCAGTGAAATTCGCTGGATTTTGGTTGATTTTTTTGTGAATGTTGTTAAGAAATATTTTTAACATTTCTTTTTTTCCACCAAAACTTCAGAAGTTTCACCGTGAATTTTTTTTTTCCCCCAAATTTTCAGACTTTAAAACGAGTCAATTTTGACCCGCAGGACGACATGAGGGTTAAAGGAGTTCTTTTCCTTGCTGTTACATTGAGGAATATTTACAATCAAACTGATTTAATCACAGAGTCATGAAAAAGACTGTACCTCTCCAGCAGGTCGAGTCTGAGCTGGTGTCCGTGTGGTAGTGTCAGTAACTCCAGCCCTGAGGACACTCCCATCATCCTTTGCATTTCTGAGGACACACCTAATATTCTTGCAACCTGCCCAAGAGAAAAGAAAAAACAAGCATGTTTATTTGATTCTGTTTGCCTCCTTGTTAATGTTGTACATATGTCTTTGTTTGTGATTATGCAAGTCAGCATGAGGTAATGTGTGTTTAATTGCTTTTCTACATATGTGTACGTGTGTGTGCTTGGTTGCTGATTGCATGTATGTGAGCGTGTGTTTGTTTGTACCATGCAGTCCACCATGGTGATGTGTTTAGCTGCGGTCCTTGCATCCACCTCAGCCAGCAGCTCTTTGACTCTCTTCAGCACAGACATCTCCAGAGGCTTGTTCTCAGCCGGCATAAGGCAAGACTCGTACCTGCACAGGAACGATTACGCCACGTTAGGAAATACAGAACCACAACGGGACATGGGCACTGGCAAAGACTACTGGAAAAGGGAGTTGCAAAGAAAAATAGGTTAGAATAAGTTGCAAAAAGTCCCTTTCAGACATGGGATATGTAACATTGCTGGCTTCATTAAGTTGTTAATGTGTTGGCATTCTGTGATTGAGATATTGTCAGTTTTCTGTTAATGTTTCTCATGGCTTTATTCAGATATAACCATGACATGGACAGAAATATGAAATATGTATGCCATATTTGTCAGACATACAAGATCAAGTGACTTAGAATTCATAATAGCACTAACTAAACAAAATATCAACTCTAAACTAAAGCTAAGTTTATCAAACTGTCCTAATAACGAACAGCCTAGTGTATTTCTGACTCTATGTGTGTTGATAATTAACTACAGCAACATAAAGTGTATTTTCATTGTTACTTGGCTACTTGCTGTCATGTTTAGAGGGTTGCTGATAAGGTCATGTTTTTTATTAAGTTATGGGAGCACACAACATTGCCACTTTTGCAGATGTCTTGCTGTAAGACTGTAAAATTGAAAAATCTCATTAAAAAAAGGTTGACGTGACAGAAAAATATCTTTAACTTTAGCTAAAAGATCAGTAAAATAAAAATATCCCCACAGCTGTGATGGAACTGAGGACTCACTCACTTGAGGACTCTAATTATTAAACAAAAAGTGTGACGAAAAGTGCACAATGTCACTAATTTATAATTATAAGTAATTAATGAAGGTATTGCTGTTACACCACATATGTAGATGTGCACAATTCTCTTGCTTTGGTTGCTGTTAGTTGTATGTAACTTTTTAAAGAAAATCAGAGGAAAGACTCCTATAAACAGCAACAAAGCAAACTTGAGCTCCTACTATTGTTTAGTCAGAACTTGAATTATATTATTTATTATTTTAATAAAACAATGACTAGATGTCACTAAAATGTCAACTAAATAACCGTCACAATTTAATAACAACCCCCTTATAATTAGCTAAACTATAATAAAATGAGCTTGTTCCAAAATGGTTTTGATTGTGTTCTTTTTATTAAGTTGAGATAATCATGACAGATATTTATTTTTTGACAATATATCAACTTTTCTATGGAAAAATAACAGATTGTATTTGTCTCCGTGAAATCACTTTCAACTAAGTTCCCCATTACAAAAACACCTCTCAAAGGAAGTGTGTTAATTCCAGATCACATGACCTGTTCCACATGATGTCATTTCCTCCTGAAGAAAAGACTGGCCAGACTCCAAGGCTTTCTGACTTATTTAATATAAAGTAGTGTGACAAGATGCACAGTTTATAACTTTAAATAGATTGTAAAATCACAATAAATGTGCCAGCGTTCTCTAAGGGACAAACTATTCAAAGGTGAAATGGTCCCTAAATTACCACAAACATACTGTGTGGTGTCATTCCTGCTGTGCAATTTCATGTTAGTTATCTGCTGTCACATTTACTTTGCACCAATCCATCAACGGATAATATCAGACATGCTGATGCATCGGTCAGGCTCAATCTATCCTGACACAACATCAGCTGTTCTGTGGGATGAGATGTGCCGGTCACTGGCTCACTCTGGTGCCTCAAACATTAGGAGCCTCTTCCTGCATTTACTGCCAATTTCCTCAGTAGTGCTCACAGCAATTTAGCAATAATCCCCCTGCACCAGAATTTCACAGAGGACGCTGAGATATCCAAAGGTGCCGCCTGCACTATCGCTGCCGCCAGCTCAGTGTCTCTGACCATTTTCCTTTTACAAGCCTCATCTGCTGTGTCCTCCCATGGCGCAGTAAGCCCAATAAAATACAGTATCTGCTGCGTCTCTGACCACAGCACAAAGTCTGCCCTCGGGCCGTTTCCCACAGGATTACCAGCTGTTTACTCAAGCCTGTTTTCCAGTCGCTGTTCGCTCAGAGTGCGACTGCAGTGCCTGTCAAAACTGCTTCTCTGCTATATGTGTTTGCCCTCTATGACAAAATGTCAGCATGTGTATTGACCTTTGAATCGAATGTGTTTCAGCGAAGAGAAAGCTGAGCAACAATTCAGTCACAGGTGCAGGCAGGCGCAAAAAGGTAACATACATCACAGAATTCATTAATCCAGTTAGATTTGGCTCAGAATTCACTCCAACTACAGTGGGTTTTTTGACTACAAAGCATCCTGTTTCTACATCCTCCACATCAGCTGCCTTTTGGCTAGACTTTATCCTGTTACAGCTGCCTCACAGAGTCGTCTGGTCATCTATCCAGTGGGAATTCTTTCTATTTTTACGACACCCACCAGTCTGACTCAGCCTAAAGTCCAGCTTCTAGAAACTTACAGCACAATAACTCAGCCACATGTTTGGTCATATTTCTGTACCTACTCTTCCTCTTATGGATGACAATTCATCTTCCTCTGGAAACAACAAAAAGTTTGGACAAATGTTGGTAAAGAACAAGTTTGGAATCCTTTTTCAGTGTTTCGTACCTGGACGGCCTGAATGAAGAAGCTGTCTCCACCTGCGGAGCGCTGAACATCCCCTCTCCTTCCTCTCTCGCTCCCTCCTCCCTCCCTTCCTCCACTCGCAGTCGCTCTACATAGCTCTTAGCCGGAGGTTTGGGAGGCCCGGAGGGACACGGTCTGAGGTCACAGTAGCTCCCTGCTGTTTCTGAGGAATGCGGCTGGTAGCTGGGATGATGGGCGGGTGAGGAGTGCACCGAGTGAGAGGTGTGAGCTGGAAACTCTGCAGGGTTGTTACTGGCTGAGGGGCTGAGCTGGGGGTCGCTGGAGCGTCGCATCACGGGGGAAGGAGGGACGACGGCCAGGACCCGTCCGCCTGAGTGGGCTCTCTGCCTGGTGACTGAAGAAAAACAGAAAGAGGAGCATTAAAACTAGTGACGGGAAGTTCAGCTCTTTTCAGAGAGCCGCTTCTTTTGGCATGGCTCCCAAAGAAGAGCCGGCTCTTTCGGCTCCCAATCTAGCATTATTTGTAGCCTCATTTTTTAGCCTAACCTGGCAAATATAAATGATTTATGCATTGATAAACCCTTTTGCATTCAGTGTTTTTATGAGAAGCCTCATGATTGCCTCATTTTGTGGATTTGTTCTGTTACAAAAGCAGGCATTCTTTCTTTTGTTTAATATTTTAATCAAACTATTTTGCACAAAAAACAAATGAACAAACCCACAGAACAGAAACAGAACAAAACTTGTTTTTTAAACAGTATAAAGACCCTCAGTGCAGGTTCAGAAAAATCAGATGCCTGAGCTTGGATGGTCTGACAGGATTTCTTGTTTCGGTGAGTATCTGCCCTGTTTTTGAGAAGATTTTCTCAGATGGAACAGAAGTTGCCACAACACACAGTCTCTCCTCCATCAGCTTCACCAGGAGGATGAAGACTGAGGCCTCGGCCTGCCACCAGCTCAGTGGGTCATCTGCAGGTTGGATGAGGGGCTCCTCTAGATATGTTCTCACCACTATTACACCATGAGCTGCAGGATTTCTCCTTGCAGCATCTCCTGTAGCTCTTTCATCAAAGAGCGTCCACACAGCAGAAGTCTGAGGCTCCTCCTTCACTTGGCCCTCTGATGGTGGAGGTTTTCTGGCTGCTGGGGGACATTTTGCCGCTATACCTGACTGAGTGTCCCCCTCTCTGCTATCACATAATGGTATGATGCTATATCCTCACATGTGACTGGCTGTATGGTTACCATGCTGTCAATCAAAACAAAGTTTTGCCGTGAGCGGAGCTGAGCAACTAAGTTCTTTGAGCCGCATCTTTTGTGCATGACACATCACTAATTAAAATCTCTAAAGACTGTGATTTTGAATTGATGCATCTGAATCCATGTTTGTCTCTGGCACTTACTAGCACTGTACGCAGGAGATAGTGGAGCTTCTCCAACAGGTGACAAGGGGCAGCGATACTCCTGAATCTGGTCCATGCTCATCGCACAGTTCCGCATTGCATCTTTGTGGTGGTGGATTGTCGACGGACTGCAAAAAGAGCAGATTTACAGTGTTAAAAATCTTCGAGTCTGGATTTAAAGTATATCAGGATACTGAAGGGAACCTCACAAAGCAGGAATGGTGTGATTAAGGATGTAAAGGTTGATTATTTCAGGGTGAGAGAAAAGGGAGACTTTCAGTTGGTGTGACTGTCGTGGTGAACACATTATTTGTTATTTCTAAACTAAAACCATGTTCTAGACTTAGAGGCAGGAGCAGAAACATGTAGAACAGTAAAAATATTGAGAAAATAAATACTTAACTGAAATTTATGACACTGGAAGCTGTTTTGACTAATCATACCCAAATATTTTTTCCAACCGTCTTTGCTTTCTAAAGCCAAGTGTGTCCTTGGCACTGATATTTCATTCTACACTCATTTCCATTTCATAATCTCTATGAGGCATAACATTTACTTCCACTGTACACAACATATTCATCTGCTCCTCCTCTCAGATTCGACTCAATTTCAAGTTTCAAACAGCCTCGTTCCATTTGAAACTTGAGCGATCCGGTGAACGAGTCATTTGTCGACGAGGGCTTGATGCTCATTACTGGGGGGGAGGTGCTGATGGTGTCTGTGAAGTGAGGGGAACTGCGGGAATGTGGGAGGTAAGTGCACTAGTTCAGTGCTCAACAACGACACAAACACAGACACACAACCTGCAGATGGGCACAGGTTCCGGCTCTGGTTCTGGTTGTGCCACTGGTGTCTCAACCGGACTGGGACTGTCTGAGTCACTAATCATGTGTATGACACAAAGCAACAACGAAACAATGATGAATTTAACTGCGAATAAAGAAACGCCAGGTTAGCTGTTATGTTTTTAGGACAGAAGCGCACCTCCGCTCATCTCCTCTCCTGGCTCACCTGTGAGGTATCATCTTCTCCGTCGTCAGCCCGTCGGTCATGGTGACGCTCCTCCTCTTGATGTACGCTCCCCTCTGACTGGACGGCGAGTAGGCCAAGCCCTGCTTGCTGTTGGAGAGGGCGAACGTGGCCTCCAGGTAGCGCAGAGGAAGAGTTCTGCTGACTGGACAGTAGATGTGGACAGTGCTGGATTGGGAGACCGGTTTACGTTGGCCCACGTAAAACCGCACGAGTTCCTGGACCGAGTCGAAACTATCAGACTCCAGCATATACTGCACCTGATGATGAAGATACAACAGAATGCAATAAAACAAACTGCCTGAAATTAGAGGAAACAGGCTCTCTTTGTTGTCTGTGGTTCCAAATTTCTTGGAGTGAGGAGCAAAAAAATCCTGCTGTTCCTTTATAATCCTGTGCACAGCGCTCAAAAACCTGTAGTGATCTAATAGCTGCTTTGAACACATAAAGAGGAAACAGACTTCAACAAGCAGCGAAGGAATTAAAGCTCGGAGGCAGAGCGGGTAGCAGAATCACAGCTGGTCATCGCGCTACACCTGCGCCAAATTAGCCTACACATGTAATTATCTCAATCATTAGAGGGAATAAGAGAAAATAGGCCATTACTCAGATTTAAGTAAAACCACATTCCATTCAGATATATCGGCACAGAGATCCAGTGTGCCTGCTGGTTTAAAAGAGTCTATTGAACTGAAATATCAAGGAGGACAATGAAATGGACTGTTCATGTAGTTTTTGCAGGTGACTAATAACATTAATGAAGGCCAGTATTTTCTCACAGAGACGTCTGAATGGAACAGAGCCATTGTTAATGTGATTAGTTACACTTGTGCTTTTCCTGAAGAGTCTGGTGAGCTGCTTTGGTTCCATTCACATTAATGTTTTCATTTTAATGCATTATATACAGCTGAAAATGCACATCACATGACCGTTCATGTACACTGGGGAGGTATCTGCCAGCGTAAAAAGGATTCAGAGTATTTCACTCTGTTTTGGGTTGTGGATCTGCATGTGGGTCAATATATAATTGCAGGACTTTTTGTAACATAGTTGACAGGTATCATAGTTGACATTTTTACTATTTTCAGGCCTATAAATGAACATGGCCGCCTATAACCAAACACCACATGGCATTTTTACAGAAAGATTCTTCTAAATATTGTAAATACAATTGAGTAAAATTGAAATTGAAAGTTATTTCTAAAGATATTGTAGTAAACCTGTTGACTACTTTATAATAAATAAGTCAGAAAGCCTTGGAGTCTGGCCAGTCTTTTCTTCAGGAGGAAATGACATCATGTGGAGCAGGTCATGTGATCTGGAATTAACACACTTCCTGGAGAGGTGTTTTTGTAATGGATGACTTAGTTGAAAGTGATTTCTTGGACGCAGATACAATTTGTTATTTTCCATATAAAATTTGATTAGAAGAATTAGAAGGTGGTTGTTATTAAATTGTGACGGTTATTTAGTTGACATTTTAGTGATATCCAGTCATTTTTTATTAATAAGTGATTGTTTCCATAATAAATAATTATGGAATTTGTAAACACATGATCATAATGAACATAAAAGACATTAGTTTTGTTTTTTTTTTACTTCTAATGAAAATATATTCAAGATACATCCCATGGACTTCAAAAGTCCCTCAGTTATATATTGACCCATATTCATCTGCTGCACAGCAGTTTGTTTACATGTATTAGGCTGACTGGAAGCTCAGCAGCTAAATGCAACGGCCGATTACCCTGTTGGACCATTATATGAATGACAGTAAGACATTTCAGTTTGATGGTTGGCCGCATTTATGGGAAGCAGAGTCTGCAGATGAGGAGCTATATCAAATTCGAGACAAGACTGAGAATGGAGACATAAAGACAGACGAGACATTCTGAGGGAAAACATAGTCTGGGAAACTGGGGGTTAGTGATGTACGGATCCTGCTGACAAAGTTTTAAACAAGTTACAGAAACTGTGTGTGCAGGAGGCCTGGCTGTAAGCCACCCTCTTTGTTTCTCATTCAAAAACACACAAACATATACTGGAAAGTTGAAGTTTTCATCTGTCCTGTCTGTCAATAATCTGCATTACCAAACTAAAAAGTAACTTACATCTACTAAACATCACTCTGCAGCCAGATTCTATTTTCTAAGTGACAAGTAGCAACATGCACTGGCAGAAGAGTGGAAGAGGACACAGAAAAACATTGCTGTTCAGAGTATTTCTATAATATAATCCTTTAGTCCTCCTGTTGTCTTCATTTACAGACACAAAAAAAATATTGTTTCCTTGTCTGAAAAAAATCCAAAAATTCAGCAAAAAAATCCCCAAATTTGGCAAGAAAATTCTTGTAAATATTTTCAAAAAATGAGTAAAAATCTTCCAAAAAAAATCCTAAAAATATCTAAAGTGATTCCATATATATCAGTAAAAATTCTAATATTTCCTTTAAGAACATCCACAAAAAATCAACCAAAATCTACCAAATTTCACTGGATTTTGGTTGATTTTTTGTGAATGTTCTTAAGAATTTTTTTTTTTAAACATTTCTTTCTTTTCCACCAAAAAATGTTGAAAAATTTCCCAAAAATGTTCAAAATGTGGACATCAGAAGTTTCACTGTGAAAATATATATTTTTTCTCCACATTTTCAAACTATAAAACGGGTCAATTTGATCCACAGGACGACACGAGGGTTAATTGACTATCTCATACCAAAGACACACAACAGATGTAGACGCCTGGTAAAGCCGAACGATACTACAACAAGGAAAAAGTAGTACAAAGTGCTGGATATCTGGTTTGCTATGACTTCTGACGCACCAACACATGCTGAACAGAAAGCCATACACAACCTCACACACGGAAACAAACACACTTTTTGGACCTCTGAACCTCTAAAATGAATCCAGCATCCTTGTGTTTCTAAAACTGTCCATTTTCCCTTTCAATAATTCAGATGGAGTTTCTGAAAATCCTCACCCTGGAGGCAGTTTTTCTTTTTTGTGATCTACAGCCGCATTTGGACAAAAGGCCAAAACGCACAGAAAAGCGAAGAAACCCCTGTGAAGGTCTTAAACACTGCTGGTGGCTGACTTGTTTGCTATTGTGGTATTAAATAAACTAGAGCAAGCAGACTAACAACTGCGGTAAATCTTTTCCTACCATCCTTCCTGCCTGCAGAATATAAAGTAAATCCATAACACCACAGGTTTAATAAGGTAAAAGGGACCACAGGTGAGCATTTTAGAAACAATAGGCTTTAAATGATGAATACGTACCTTCGTCTCATTGGATTTGACCAGGACTTTACTGATCTTGAAGTGCAACGCCTCATTATCCCATCGACAGGTCAGAACGTAGTCGCCCACACTGGTCAGAGAGTCACGAACCAGGAAATCTCCGTTACGTAAAACCAGAGTCTCTGACACCTAGACAGAGAGAAAAAAGTGGTTTAAATGTACAAAGTAAGAGGAAAAAAAGCTCCAAGCACACAAAGCATAAAGCAAACTTGGATGACTGAGCCACAGCCTGCGTGTGAACATTTTGTTTCTGACACTTTGACTGCTGAATAATTGAATTTAGAGAATGGTGATTATTTATAACAATGCCTCAGGACAGTTTGTGTTGCTGAACAAACATCTCTCTCACAGCCAGACTGTCTCTGTTATGCACAGTTTGAATTGGCAATGATGGATAAAAAAAAACGCCACAGACAATGGCTGTAATGACTTTCTAAAGATACATTTTATGGAGTTCAGCATTGTTGTAAAAATGAAACTTGTTTTGAATTTATCGACAAAACAAGCAATCCAGAAAAGCAATGTCCCCTTCACTGCGAGTGGAACAGCTTCGGGCTGTACATCACTGCAGATGTGTGTCTGGTTTCTGGGAGAAGAGATCACAAATATTGATGTAATAGCCGTGTAAGTAAAGGAGAAACATATCTCAGACGGTGCAGCATCTCCTTTAAAACTACCTGCAAAGAGGTTGCTGTTGAAAGCAGAACGTGTGAAGCTTTAAATTCATTCAACTTAGGAAACCACGCATGAAATATGCACTGCAAAACAGCCCAAGGTAAACAGTGTCACTGACCAGCAGGAGGCAGCAGATACACAGATCAAAAGCTCCAAACAAGTGTAGGCTCTTCTTATCTGGCTCATTTTCAAATATAATTCTGTTGAGCTGCTTTTTTATCTGATCCCTTGCTGAATTGTAGAATAAACTACGCTTTGTGCTGACAGTTTAGGAGAAAATGTGCATAAAATAATACGACTAAAGGTAATCCTACATTGGGCTATTCACCTGTGAAGATATTAAAGTCTTAACTTCAGAAGGAAGTTAAGATCAGAAGGAGGAAAGGGATCAGGAAGGAGGATGGGATTTAGGAAAGCTAAAGTACAGTAGCGGCCCACAGGGTGTGTGTGAGATCCAGTCACTAAGTATTGTTTTGGTTACCAGGGGGCTGGGGGTTTCCCCAAGTTTACTCTGGGGCACACCATGAATAAATGAATATTTTATGTAAATTATAAGAGGAAAGACTCACAGATGGCTGATTTGAATCCGTGTCTGTGTTTATGTGTGTGTGAAAGAGCGACAGAGGTTGATCAGGCGACAGCGGCACCGTCTATGAACGAGGACCCTCCACATGTGCATGAAGTGTGTGTGTGTGTGTGTGTGTGTGTGTGTGTGTGTGTGTGTGTGTGTGTGTGTGTGTGTGTGTGTGTGTGTGCGTGTGTTGTGTGTGAGTATCCCGGACTGCTGTTGTGTGTCTCTGTGTATCTGCGTCTTAGTCACCAGCTGTGAAATTCAATTGCGTACATCAGCAACACGCGCAGCTGTCTGTTTGGCAGAGTTTCCCCTCCTTCTGAACGCTAAAGCAATTTCTACTGAGCTGTGACAGATGATGGGATTCATTAATCAGTGTCATTCTGTGTGTAAAGCATTTAAACTGTGCTTTCAAAGCCAGAGATGTTGGCCAAGCGATCGCTCAACTAATACTGCTGGTTGACAACCACGTCAAGCCACACAAAACATTACTATACTGGGTATTTAGTCTCATTGAATTCTGACTTTTTAATATAAAATGTGGGAGGTTGAAATACAAACTGTAGGAGTAATAAATCATATTTTGTTTTAGAAATCATTTATTCATAAGTTACTTCGCTGCAACAGGGACTGAGAGACTGAGATGTGAAGTTTAACTTGAAGTTTTTCATTCATATCTTATGGACGTGCAATATGAATGCAGTCATGTGCACACGGCTATTCTATTCTATTCTATTCTATTCTATTTAGGGATGTCCAATATTGGCTTTTTTGGCAAGTAACCGATATGCCGATATCGTCCAACTCTCAATTTCCGATTCCGATATCAACCGATACTGATACCGATATATGTGGGCTATTTAACTAATGTTAGGCAACATCACATATCTCCTGTCATGGAATTAACACATCATGTCTAATTTTATTGTGATGCCCCATTGGATGCATTCTCAGATGCAACACGGCTTTCTAAATGTAAACATTGTCTGTGCAAAATAAGAAAACTACTTTAACTTAAGTTATGGAAAAAAATGTTTGTTTTAAATTGTCTCAAACACCAGTTCACACTCTCCCTCTCTGCCTCCCTCTATGAGTCTATTACAATGTGGCAACTATACTGTACAATTTTGAAAACTGTTGGCAAAATCCAGGCATTATTTTATCGGTTTTCATGATAGATAAAAAAAAACAAACAAAAAAAAAAAACGATATCGACCGATATTACATTTTTATGCCAATATCGGCCCATCAATATGATCGGACATCCCTAATTCTATTCTATTCTATTCTTTGATAACAAAATTCCTGATTGTTTTCGTTCCTGACAAGTGATGGAAAATGCTTAAGCTATTTTTTAAATGGAAAGTACAGTGCATTAGCTCAAACACAATGATGATTATTTTCATATCTGGTAATTTTTTCATTTAATGCATTAAGAGTTAAGCCTAAAAACACCAATTGCCCAAATAGGATTGGAAAATTGCTTGGTCTGTTCAAACTCCTGAAGATATTCAATATTCAATGACAGAGAAAAGTAGCATTTATGAACATGGAAGCATCCATTCAGGACTTCTAGTGTTACTGTGCAAAGATTGTGTGGTGTTCGTACCTCTCTGGGGATGTGTCCATGGTACCAGCCATGGCTCCTGATGTCAGCAGGGCTCAGTTTCAACTCCTCCTCTAGCTCCTTACGAAGTTTCTCCGGGGGAGACTCCAGCAGATACTTCTCCTTGGAGAACTGATAAGAGACGAGCGAGAGAAGAAAACAAGGTGGTGAATTTGTGCTTTGGACTCTTCGCATGTAGCTGCGTACTTATACAGACACAATCTATATATAACTTTGATTTATTCCGATAAATCCCATTGAGCTTTATTCACAAAGAAGATTTGTGGACATGAATGCATCTATAAAACTGAGTAATACAGATAATCCTGCTACTGTAGTACAACAGAGCGTCTTTTACAGAAATGTGCACAGACTTGCACAAAAACACACACCTGTGTTACAGAAGGCAACACTGCAGGGAAGCGTCACTGCGCGCTGCCTTCCACACAAACACACACCCACTCAGTGAGACACACACACACACTCACCAGAAACAATCCAATCGACCCTGACCTGATTACTAAGAGGAAGAGATCATCATGAGCAAGCTCTTATTGTTCCATGTACTGCAGAGACCTAGCTTTAGCCTTTAAGTGTGGCCACTCTGGACGGCTTGTAATGATGCCAAACACACACTCACACACACATTAATGCACCCAATATACACACAGATAGATATATAAATACATATGTGCTCTTGAGCTTTGTATTGGTGATTATTGAGACCTCTGCACTCTTTAATTCTCAAGGGCAAGAGAGAAAACTGTACAATAAATAAGTTCTTCATTTATCTTGCATTTATCCACAAAGCTACACATGCTATTCATCAGGAACTCGACACGTTACATCAACTACTAAATAGAGTGTCTACTCAAGTACTATTTGCTTAAGTAAGGAAGAAAAATGGGAAATCCCACAATGGGACGCTGATGCTATGCGAAGACACCATAAGAACTGATGACTGCGGAAAGACTGAGTTCAGACAAACAACCTAAGATGATTAAAACAGCGGCCGCGCACACACACAGATGCGAGCGCACAAACTCTTACACAAATATACACAAAACAGAGAAATCCACACAGGAATAAACAGTGAAAGGAAACCATCTCGACTCTGCCAATATGAAGAGAAATGAGACTGGAGACCAAAATAAACAGTAAACAGGCTTGTCGCTAAGGCTGGTCCCATCGCTCCTCCTAATATTTTCCCTCCATCAGCTTCTCTCTCGCTTTGTTTTCGGGGTCAGAGTTTTTTTCCCCACTTTCTCTCAATTAGATTTTTTCCCTCTTGCCCGTACTTCCTCTTCTTCTTCTGTCCCCACAATCAAAAAGTTTCCCAGTTTGCAGAATGTTTGCAACGGAGTGAGAGGATGGGAAACTGTGATGATCAGTGTGCACAGTGTGTTTCTGCCTCCCTGTGTGAGTGCGATACGATGAGCCGAACATTCGATTTTATCGTCTCCAGGTCACTGCGAGATGAAATTATTAACTTCCTCCACTTCTCGCTCCTCTCCCCGTCTTTTCTGCCTCTCTTCTCCAATCCTCCTGGGAAGATGGGAGGAATATCAGCGCCGAGGCTCACTCTCCCAGATTAGATTTGAGGTGTGTGTGTGTGTGTGTGTGTGTGTGTGTGTGTGTGTGTGTGTGTGTGTGTGTGTGTGTGTGTGTGTGTGTGTGTGTGTGTGTGTGTGTGTGTGAAGGGGAGAAGAGGCCAATAAAAGAGCAGAGGGGTCAAGTGTGCAGTTATTGCTTTTCCTTGTCTCCCTGGAAACCCAGGAGAGGCCTGCCACTGAACTCATGCTCAACATTGAACGTGGTGTATATATGCGCGTGTGCGGATATATGAAGGGTTATGAGGCAAATTGAAATGTCAACAGGCCTCTATTTATGATACGGTTCATGGAATAGGCTCACATCAGAGGAGACACGCTGACAGAAAGACCGAAAAATGGACAGACAATAAAAAGTGGTTTGACAAGGACATGCAAAGACACAGAAATGATTTATTCCCTGTGTTGAAATATCTGAATAACAAAGACATAATATGTCCCATGCACACACTAGTACTCATCTGTCTAAATCATCATATGTTAATATTGCAGCGGAATTCATCTCTGGGTGCTGTTTGTGGACCTTTTGTGTCCTGAGCACTCACTTCGCTGGAACAACACAACTACAGACGATACTGTATGTGAGCCGGAGCTGTGGGGGGCAGAGATGAAGAAGGGACACAAGAGCTCAGGAAGGGCGAGAAGAAAGAGCAGAAAATTCTATTTAGGATAAATGTGGTACCTGATGACAAAAGGGAAAGACACAAAGGAGATGAGGACAATGGAAGACATTGACAAAGCCCGATATGATATTACTGCTATAGTTACAATGGCTAGGAGTCACTATGCTGAGTCCTTGGCTGCCATGGCACTGTAGGCCTGTTGGTGTGAAAAGAAGAATACAGTAGCAGTAACTGCAGTGACTGTGTGCTTCTGCTACTAATAAGGGTCAATATATAATTGCGGGACTATTTGGAACGGTTATTTAGTTGACATATTAGTGACATCCAGTATTTTTTAATTAATAAGTGATTGTTTCCATAATAAATAATTATGGAATTTGTAAAGACATGATCATAATGAACATAAAAAACATTAGTTTTTTTCATTTTTAATAAAAATGTATGCAAGATATATCCCATGGACTTCAAAAGTCCCTCAATTATATAGTGACCCGGTCATTCTTCTACTACTCTTGGGCCTATTATATTATGTGTTCAAAGTAGCACTTCTTACATATTTAGTTAACTGTTAGTACCATTACTATCATATTATTACCACTATTACTACTATTACTGATGCTAGTTATCAAGTTCCTGCAACAATTAATAGCCCACTTCTTTTGTTACTATTTCTGCTATTCCTATAAACACAATGGCTAATGTTACTTCCACTGTTAGCATTACAAATTTTGCCATTACTACTTTAAGGCCTGATACTGGTATTAACATAGCCATAAATACTACTTGTACTCAGAAACTGTATATAGACCGACATAGCCTTGATATTTGAAAAGTAAACATGAAAGTGACTCAAACCTGTATTAGTTCTGACAGCCAGCAGGGGGCGATTCCTCTGGCTGAAGTCTGATTGTATAGATGTTGACTAGAAAATGACCCGACTTCTCATTGGAGTTTTTACCTCAGTAAACATTGTTCGAATGAGTTTATGGATTCAATCACCAGTTTCACGTCTCCTCCAGCACAGTATGATGTTCATTTTGCAAATTATGATTAAATTTAGAGTAAAATAGATGACAAAGTCGAGTGTGTTTTAGGGCTTAGGACTATTGCCAATGTCAATGCAACGTAATAGCAAATTTTTAATACTTTAAAATACTACCCTACTACCACTAGTTTGTGTCCAAGCTTAGTATTATCTGGCCTATGTGTTCTATTTTAACTGTCTTTTCTCTCCTTGTGTAAAGAACTTTCATATCCTGTATATAAACCACTTTAAAAAGTCACTATTTCTGCTACAACTGGGAGCAATAAATTCTTATTTGCTACTATAGCTGTTGGTTTTGTGATGATTACCATTTTCCATTTACAGCATAGCAGTGTCTATTTCATGTGGGTCTAGTAGAAGCTCACCAGAACAAGAACAGATTTAATTGCAGGATGTGTATACAGTGAGTATGGCTTCGTCAACACAACAGGCCATACAACGCTGCAAAAACTGTCAGACCAAAGCACAGAAACCAGTTGAATTATTTGCCAACAGGCGGACAGACAGCAAGGATAACAGAAGCCGACGCGCAGCAGAACAGCCGGAGACAGACAGACAAAACAAGTAGCATACATAAAGACAAGACATGAGACATTCAGGAAGGCACAGAGGCAGACCGACAGACAACAGAAACTCATTAATGTAGACAGAGAGGCAGACATGCAGGAAGACAGGTAGCCCATTAGCGGATGAGAGAGTTTAGGCAATTTAGCAGCTGATGCAGGACTTTGCTTCCCCAGGGAGGGTGAGGAGAGGGAAACTGATTGGTGTGCGTGTGTGTGTGTGTGTGTGTGTGGGTGTGTGTGTGTTCATCCGTTTGTAGGCATGTGTGCATATGCGCGAGTTGTACATGGGTGCCACTATTAATGGATTGTACAAATTTTGGGGGGTGAGGATTGAGGAAAAACAGTAACACCAGGTTAAACAAAAGAGCACAGAGAGAAACTAAACTATATGGGTGGAGGGCTGATGTGTGAAAATGAGTTATAGATAACAACGTGGTGTGATCTATCACCTCATTTACACCAATGTGCACTTCAGCCTTCCTTTCCTGCCAATTAGAGGGTTTTGTCTCATGACATCACCACAGCCTCCCTGAGTAAAAACTGACACCGCGATCACTCAGTAAGAGGAAAAAATGAACCACCTAAAAGGAGAATAAATGAAAGGGATGATAATGGGGAGAAATTCTAAATATATGCACATATTTATACATATATTATACACACACACACACACTCTTTTTGGCATGTTGTGCGTGTGTGTTACTGTGGTTCTTTTGGATTTGCTCTGTCTGTTCCACACTGAATTGGTTATTTTCTATGTTTATTACTCCATCCAGTATTCATACTGGTTGTGTTATTTTCAGTACAAGTGTTTTCAGCAAGAAAATATCTCAATCTTATTGATCGCTACAGCAAGATTCAACTGAAAGTAACCGTTTTCTAACTGGAACAAAGCCGTCTTCGCGCACGGAAGTCAAAAAAATATACAGCTACAAGTATTTACAATGCAGAACTCAGTGGGGTAGAGTGTTAACTCTGGCACAAATCAGCATGTTGTTGTTAGCAGCTGAAATAGCTTCTGTGCTAATTCTTGTTGAAGGAGCACCATGCCAAGTACCTTGAGCAATTCAAAGCAGTGTAACTAAAAAAAAAAAGTCCAAAACAAAACACACAACTCCAAGAGTGAAGGCATCAGTGAGAAATGAAATGGAAAATATCGGCTGACAAGTATTAAAAAAAAAAAAAAAAAAAAAAACCTGCTTGGCAAGTCTTTGGCATTTACCAGCATGGATGTAAAGTGAAGGAAAAAACAACAGAGGAACACATTCCAAGGGGGAAAAAAAAGCAGCAACAAAAGATGAATGCATTCTAAACATGCTGCAGCACTCGGATCTGAGCTCACGTCAGAATGCACCTTCTTTCTCTTTCTGCTAGTGGGCTAGCCTCTAACCCTGTTGTCATGGTAACACCCTGAGTTGTGGTGGCGGTTGGGGGTGTTTTGGGCGGGATCCCTCCTCCTGCACAGACACACGAACAGACTCGGAGGTCAGAGGTCCGATTCCTGAAGAACCGTCGCTAGCCCCGTGTCTCCTCTCTCGTGGGGCGATAGAGACCTGGATTATTGCATGAAGACCCTTGAATCCTCCTATCTCCTGTTACACACCCCCTCACACACTGGCACGTACACATTATGGGGGTTTACGTGTACGTACTTGGCCGATATCACCCCTCTCCAGACAGCTGTAATCCCTCTGTGCCCTCCAGCCTGATTCCCTCTGTTATATTCACACCGGCTCTCATGGGTGCAGTAGTCTTTGAGTCACATGTAAAATGATACGAGCATTAGAGGGAAGCGCCGGTAACATTAGACTTCTTTTATTTACCTTTTTTTTCTCAGCAAGGTGAGGGTGGAATTAAATCAAAGCAAATTCAACTGCTTCTGCAATGATGCAATAAGGAAAGCTCAAAAGTGGATATGACTCGTACATTTTCTCCAAATAGAAAGTGAAAAAGAAAAGCGGCTCCAGTATAATGTGAAGAGGATTGTGCAAATGTTTGGACCAATGTTCAGTGTGCAGTCAGAGACACAGAAAAAAAGAAGAAGTTATTTTTACAGTAAAATTCTGGCAGCTGTGGTCGCCAGAATGCTGTCGAAAAATTAAGGTAAAACATTTTCTTCATTTAAGGTAAAGAAATGCATTGACACTGTTGAGTTCACAGTATGAAAAAATGTGCTTCAATCCATATTTTACAGTAAAAATAAGCTTTACCATTTAAAAACTTGACAATTGACATGAAAATACCATATAAAATAAAGTATGTGTGATCTATTATAAATATTACCGTATTTTTTCACTATCAGCACGAGAGTTTGTGTATTTAACATTAAATATATGTATTTTTAGCCATGATGTGGTTCTAGATGCCATTAATATTAAACATATGTCCATTATTAAAACAAAGGTACATCAATTTGACAGGTATAAACTATAATTTTTACATGAAACAAATCAGCACAACAATATGTACATCTGTGAAAAATTGTATTCTTTTGAGAAATAAATGCAAAAATTGCAGTATTGATTTGCGTTTTTCCATTAAATAACTGTGCAAGAGTGAAGAAAAGTATTTTTTAAGAGAAAAAAAATCTAAAAAATACAGTTTTCTTCTAATTACCTTGTTTACGGTGATTCAGTGTTGCATAAACCGTATCAAACTGTTTTATAGTTTACAGATTTTTATTGTCATGGTTTGACAGTTTTTCACAGTAAAATATACATTTTTTTTACACTATTAAAGAAAGGGGATCAATACTGTAATATATAGTATAATCTTTGAGTTAATTCACCTGCAGTTTAACTAAAATTCTGCTCAAATTAAAAAAAAATTCTGTTTTTGAATCATTTCTAATTTAGCCTGAACTCTACCTGAGCCACTGCAACCTTTAACAAGCCTGAACTCTCATTTACACACACACTTACATATCACTCATATAAATAAGCAGAACATCAACAATAAACTTTGAATTCAACAATTAGCACTTAAAGAGCCAACATGATGCACATTTATAGCTTCATAATTTAATTTTTGGGGTCTTCTAGAAAATTTTTGCTTGCTTTAATGTTCTAAATATGCATTATTTTTCTCAAACTGTACTCCCTTTTCTCACTCTCATGCTAAAACGCGTGACAATCTGGCCCAAAAAAAGCAAAATAACATGATTATATACTGTAACCACAAATCTATGAGTTCAGGCAGTGAGTACATCTAACAGATGCAGCTCTAGTGAGCATAGAATGGTGGAGTGTGAGGCAGCTGCTCATTCTTTGTTTCAGAGGGACCAAAGTAAGCTGCTGGGTGGGTGTTTTGCAAATGTGTTGCATGGTGATGTAAATAAGTAACAGGAGAAAAGGCTGGGCTTCAAACGAGGTGTTTGAAACCAGTTGGAGAGAGTAAATCTCTTTGGTGTGGACTTTGCAGATGTTTTACCTGCACACAAAACAAGCAGCAATAAAACACACAAAAGGAAGGGAAAACCCCCAAATGCTTAATATGGGCTCTTTAAAGTATATAATCCAAGATACACACTGAAATTTAAAACCTGAGAAGGGGGTCTCCACAAAAGAAGACAAAAGGCATGGGTAAAGTTGCAAGGTTTCAGTTTAACATAACAGGAATGACATTTATCTGAACAGTAATGAAATAACTGACCAAGGTAAATCACCTACTTGATAAAGAAGTCTTTGCTACTAGCAGATATAAATTTTCCTTTAACAGCAGCCTATTTAAAAAAACAAGAAAATGACTTAGAGTAAATCTTTGTAACAGGCCAACCTCTGTCATAAATAGTTACAGAAACGCAACTTCTATTTAACTTCTATTCTGGAAACCACTCTTAGTGGCTCTTTCAACATTTCACATAACTGCCCTCTGGGTCAATATATAATTGCTGGACTGTTTGTATCATAGTTGACATTATTGCTGTTTCCAGGCCTAAAATCAACATGGTTGCCTATAACCAAACACCACATGGCATTTTTACACAAAGATTCTTCTAAATATTATATATACAACTGAGTAAAATTGAAAGTTATTTCTAAAGATATTGTAGTAAACCTGTTGACATGCCATAAATCCACACTTGACTCACACACTACTTTATATTAAATAAGTCAGAAAGCCTTGGAGTCTGGCCAGTCTTTTCTTCAGGAGGAAATGACATCATGTGGAGCAGGTCATGTGATCTGGAATTAACACACTTCCTTGAGAGGTGTTTTTGTAATGGGGAACTTAGTGGAAAGTGATTTCTGGGACACAGATACAATTTGTTATTTTCCATAAAAAATTTGATATATTGCCAAAAATGAAATGTCTTTCATGATTATCTCAACTTAATAAAAGGAACACAATCAAAACAGTTTTTGAATAAGCTCATTTTATTATTATTTAGCTAATTAGAAGGTTGTTATTAAATTGGGACAGTTTTTTAGTTGACATTTTAGTGATATCCACTGACTTTTTACTAATAAGTGATTGTTTCCATAATAAATAATTATGGAATTTGTAAAGACATGCTCATATTAAACATAAAAACCATTAGTTTTTTGGTTTTAATAAATATGTATGCAAGATATAGCCCATGGACTTCAAAAATTCACTCCCATCTGACTCTTTAAATGACTTCGACTAACTCTATTGAGAAAGTCTTGACAAATACCAAATAAAAAGGAGGAATCAGCTTCATGTCACAGTGTATGGATAATAGTTTTATCAGCCCATTTATTAGACAGTGTTTGCTGACATTCCTTAAAAAAAAAACAAATCCTAAAAGTACCATGCCACTGAATCTGACTAACTCTGCTCTTATAAGGTGAAAAATGCTGCTAGTAATTATCTGTCTCCATCCTCTCAGTGATTAGTGCTCTCTGTCTGTGGAGCAGATGCAGACTTTACAATAAAACACATTATTTCACATGATCTCATGTGAAAAAAACTCCGGAACAAAGTTAATAAAATGTGAACTAATGAAGGAATAATGGAGAGATATCCGAACCAGATCTGTCCAAAACCAACTTTGACAGTTAAACACGAACATTACACAGAATCTGATGTAAAAAGCTATTTATAGTTTTCATGTACTAATTCCAGTCTGTCTTTTTTGGCAGTCTGCACAAGCACTTACCATGAATGGGATTTACCAAGAACTCCAAAAAAAATAAAAATAAAAAGGAGAAAACTGAGTTAAAAATACCGGTGCTGATGTTTCGTGTGATCAGAGAAGCAGCTCGTCTCCTCAGACAGAGACTGACGACTGGTGTGGAGACAGAGAGAGTTATGAGACTGATAACAGTGACCTTCTACTGTCATTAGGAATGAGTGTCTCCTACATGGACACACTCTCAAACACACCCAAGATATTCACCTCTGGAGGCAGCTGGATGTACAGTATATGCTGCCTCAGAAATGTATCTCTACCCGTATAGCAGCGAGCTGTCAGTCAGTGTGTGTCAGAGCCCACACCCCCTGCACTGAGTGACAGCTGGTGGACAGAAGATGACATACAACTCCACTCCCACTGAGACTGCAGGAAACACAGTGCCAGTCCTCGCTGCACGGCGCCGCTCTCTTCCTCAAAACTCCTTCTGCCGTACTTGCGCTCTTTTTTATAACTACTCAATTGATCGCTACACTTTTTTCCTACCCCACACTGTCTTTAAACTCAATTTCAAAGAGACCGAGACGAAGCAAACATATAGGTAGGAGGTACAGTAATAAGAAAAGGATCGTAAGCAGCTAACAATAGCATATATAGGGCTGTAACAATAAACTCAAGATAACACAATTAAACTGTGCTTTTTTTTTTTTTTTTTTTTACTAGAAAAATGTGCAGAGTTTGGAGGATTTTTTTCCACCCCAAAGTGCCTTTAATCTTCCTCTTGGGCTGCTCATGCTACCTCCACCAATCAGAGGAAAGGGCAGTGGGAGAGAAACAACCCTGGGGGAAAGAAAGTCCTCACTTCACTCTCTTCCGCTCATAAAGCCTAATTGCTGTGACAATTGCAAGTGACCTTGACATATCAATATTTTTATCAACTCCGTCCTCCTCTCATATGAACTCTGGCTGCTGGATTGTAGGAGAATCAGTTTTCACATATTTTCGCAGATGCAAGTAAAGGAGACATGTGCCTGCCATCCCAGTGGAAACAACAAAAATGAATGCACCCAACATGTCTTTTATAATCACCTTTTGCACGATTGCACAGCGTGAGCCACAGTTTCTAAACCACCAAGCGGCAGCCTCCAGGGCTAAAAGATGAACGCAGAAATAAAAAACAGTGCAGTTCCTCGAATTGCCACTTGAGGCTGTTCCAAAAGCGAGTCAATCCTCATAGACTCACATGTAAAAGTCAACTTTACAGAGGAAATAAACATTTATACAACCTGGTACAGAAAATAGTTTTGGCCTCTGTAACTAATTTATACTTCTGTGACTACTCTGCTGAGGGGGATTGTTTCCATTTAAGTTGTATTAAAGCTTAAATTTATGCATAATTGCAATACATCAGTGCAATACATCTGTTTACTTTTACTTTCAGTTCATTTTCTGTTAATCTGTTTCTTGTTATTAGTATACAGTTTGTATCTTGTACTTGTGTTATTTTATTTTCTTATTTATTCTTATTTTTTCTAGACACTTTACAGACTTAAGACACTTCACACAAACACTTTTAGAAACTTTGCATTTTGTACTTTGTATTCTTTGTTGTTTCTATTTTACTACTAACCTCTGTGTAATTGTGCATATTCCACAAACCTTTGTTTATTGTTTATTGTACAGTGCTCTGGCAAAATAATTTCCTCTAGGATGAATAAAGTAGAGGGTTACTTATCTTAAAGGTTTTAGCATTTTTAGTGAAATGTGGGTGCTGTTGCAGGACAGTCAACACTACATTTTTAACAGTTTTTACTTGTAATTTTTTTTGAACAATTTAACATTATAACATTAAATCCCTAATCTAAATATACCTCTGTCTTTTTAGATTACAGATAATTTTCAACAAAATCATACAAAAAGGTATTTAATTTACATTAAAAACCAGCCAAAACTGCAAATAGTGTCCACATCAAAAATCTGGATTTTGACTGTACAACTACACAGCTTTTACTGTATTTAAATAAGCTAAAAATATAATTAGTTCAGAGATATTTGTAGTTTTATTTACAGTTTTTACAGTTTTTGCTGAGGCTTGACCTCTTTGCCCATTCTTGGATTAGCTGGGAGTTAAACGGAGCCACCAGACTGAGCTTCAAAATCGCCCTTCAGGAAAGCAACGGCTCACATCCTGGACGGTTCATCCATCTTTATATACTGCCTATGCTAAGCACGCTGGGTCAAACCAGGTTGGACTCAGACGAGGCTCTATCACATCCGTTTGGGTAAAAGCTCCTCTCCTCTGTTAAAGTAATGTTGATGAAGCGAACTGTGAATAGAAACCATGCCTGACCCTAAGTAACGCTTGATCTATTGAACACTGTTACGAAGCTCTGACCTCCCGCTGTGCCTTTAGCTACACTCAATATAGCAGGTGAGTAAAATCCTGTCAGAAGTGACATGGATGAAGACCATAGCTGATGTAAAAAGATGAATTTTGCTTTGATATATTAATGTAAAAGGGCTGCAAGGTGACGCAGTGGTTAGAACCGTTGCCTCGCAGCTAGAAGATCCCCGTTTCGTGTCCCGGTTAGGGCGCCTGGGATCTTTCTGCATGGAGTTTGCATGTTTTCCCTGTGCAGTGTGGGTTCTCTCTGGGCTCTCTGGCTTCTTCCTACAGTTCAAAAACATGCTGAGGTTAACTGATTATTCTAAATTGTCCGTAGGTGTGACTGAGCATGCTTGATTGTTTGTCTCTAAGCATAGTCCTGTGATAGACTGGTGACCTGTCCAGGGTGTCCTCTGCCTTCGCCCGCCCTAAGTCAGCTAGGATAGACTTCAGCCCCCCCACGATCTTCATGAGGATTAAGCGATCTATAGATAATGGATAGATGTCTTTCTCTCCGTGTCCCTATCTGACTTCACCATTCACACTTTCATGTATCTTCTTCTGTGAATCATTCATTTCTAGCTGAAATGCCTACTAAAGCACTTCCTCTCATTATTTCACTTCCCCGCCTCTAATGAACCTGGTCAACTTTGATGAGCAGACATTACTGTGTGCGCCTGTCGCCGTGGCTACGGATATGTGCTGACAATCAGCTGCCTAAAGGGCTGGATGTCCTCTATGTGGCTACATGTGTCACTGTGGTTTTGTGTATTATTACTACAACGCATGCTTCTACAATACGGACTGTTGTGAATTGAATCGCATCTTTTTGGGCTCATTCATCTTGTTTTGTTCTCTCTCTTTTTTAAATCTGCTGAGTGTTTGCACATGACAGCGCCGTCTGCGAAGAGAGCAAGAAAACATCACAGAAATGCAAAGGAGAAAGTAAGGGAAAACATACAAAAACTTTTTTATTCTCGCAAACTTGAACACACAGAGAAACAAACACAGACACACTTGGGCACAAACACACCGAGGAACCGAGGAGATTTTAATGATGTTTGACTGTTAAGTACGACTGCACTTTCCTCCCTCGCCTCCTAACCCGTGGTTTCTCCGCTAAACAGGCCTATAGGCTACACATTTTCTCGCTCACACACACACACGCACGCACGCACACACACACACACACTCACAACAGCGAGGCGAGTAAACATTCATTTCCCAAAAGCATCCGCAACCTCCCCCCCCTTTTTCCCCACCAATAAAAAACAGAACAACAAAAATAGCATGTACACAAACAAAGCAAGAGGTACAGATATACACAAACACCCGCAGACACGAGTGCAAACACAGGTAGAGATGGAGATGACAGCGCTCCGTTTTGCTAAAGATCCTGCTTATATGTCGAGCTATTAAAGAAACAGCACTAATGTCAGCCAGAGTGCGATACAGACGCTGATTAAAGATTACACAGATTTAATTAGATGTTTCTCTGGATGAAATTACATAGCTTGGTTGAGCCTTATGCAATTCAGATTAGTTAAATACTTCTGCTAATGACACAGCAACGGAACCGCACACAGTGCATTGGATTGGAAACACCTAGAAATTTAATAGAAACAAATACATGCAGAGTCGTACTGCAAAGACCCAGACAGTGACTACAGCTCAGAATATGGAAGACTGAGAGATCTGAGCTGAAACTGAGGGCATTTGACAATCAGAAAAACACAGCACAGGTTATATTGCGTATACTGGAAGGACAGAGGCTCTAGTCAAAGCTCTATAACCCCTAAGTACTTGTTCATGTGTGCTAATTTTATATTTATGGATACAAAAGCTCCAATTATGATGTCCTTTTGATGGCAGCACACACCCTCTATTGTTCAATATTCATGACATCGTATGCAAAACATTAAATGTGTTGAAATTACATATTCATATAGGTCACATTTTGCTTATCAGACCAATAAAAGTTTGGAAAAATACCCTCGCAATACTCAATATTGTCATTTTTTCTGACTTAAAACAGAAAAAATTATTAAAGCAATTAAACAAATTTGTATTTTGTGACACGACTGCATTTTAGCTAACTCTTTAGCTGAAAACAGATGAAATATATATATATATATATATATATATATATATATATATATATATATATATATATATATATATATATATATTGCCTTTTTGGACAAGAAAGAACCTAATGTGGACACATATTTTGGACATTTAGTGGATATGGACATGAGTATACTGTATCAATGCCAGGAGTGTACTAGGTAGACAGTTAAAAGTAGAAAAACATGCAATTTTTCCACATTTTTTTGGTAACTTTTTAAAATTTTGCCTACAGCTTGCACAACCACTGTATGGAAATGGAACGATAGGAGAGAGAGACGGGCAGCAGATGACTGTTATCTGTACGTCTGCAATATGGAGAGACTCTAATTCGGTAATGAAGGGCTGAGCGGTAGATAAGCACATACGTTCACACCCCACTCTTACAGCCGACTCAGCACTGCCACGCCTATAGATGCTGTTGCCATGGTAATGCCATACTCTGCACGCCCCAGCTGGTGTTTCCCCGAGGAAATATGTCTGTGTGTGTGTGTGTCACAGAGAGAGGTTAATGTGCCCCATGTGTGCTTTGCTCTGTCATGTGCAGTGGTGTGTACCGAAGAGGAAAACATGGCTGGTCGGGAGCACTTATCATGGTTACCTCATTGTATGTGCGATTGCATGCACATGTGTGTGATCTACTCCTATAGTATTATCTCTCTAATGCTTGAGTCACGGGTTTTGCTTCAGGGGAAGTGGCTGGTTGAGTAGTTCACCCCATACAGATTGACAGCTCATTTACAAACACTGTATTAAAGTTAGAAAAAAAATGAAAATCAAGTATTTAGGTCCACTTTTCTGCCAAAAATCTGCTCTCACAAGCCACAACAATAGATGAAAACCAAATCGTGGAGCCACACCAGTGTAAACAGACACTTCAGCAGCCCACTCAGTCACTCTGTTCTCCTGCCGTGACTCATGCTTTAAATTTACACACATTACAGTATGTGGTGACCTGCGTTTCTGCCAACACGGCCGCGAGGATTTGGGACAAGTACAACATTTATTAGTCATGTTTCCAGCTCTCAGGTTTGTTTACTGTGCCATCACCCCACACAGGAACTCACACAGACGACATTAAGCCGGCGCAGAGTCGAGGATTTAGTCCGACTTCAATGAATCTGTAATGTGATGTGTGGCTTTATGGCTGGAAAGTGATTCGCCATCGAGTTTTTCAGTTTTGTTTCTATTTGGAACCATGTCTGACATAAAAACATCATGAAGTAATTCTTATGAGGTTTGCTGAGATTCTTATATGCAGTTTGTTTGCACAGCATAGTCAGTCCATAGAGTATTTAGAACGCTCTCTTGTGCCTCGAGGCTTTTCTCTGGTGAATTTGTGTAATGTTCGTGAAATGTTTTATTTGTGGTTGATTCAAACTTTTACCTGTTTTCAAAGCCATCCTGCCTTTTGAAATGGAGGAATAATAGGACAAAAAAAAATCTGAATACCATGTAAAAATGTAAGTAGAAATTTCTAATTTATACAAAATAAAAGACTTACAGCTCTATACATAGTTTTCACTGCTAGAAGTTGGATTTTCCTTCCCTGCAAGGAGCAGTATTTTTTTTTAAATTAAACTATAGCAGGGGAAAAGTGGCTTGATTTCCTGTATAGGTACACTAGCTTTCAAAAGCTTGGGGTCACTCAGACAATTTCATGTTTTCCATGAAAACTCCCACTTTTATTCATGTGCTAACATAACTGCACAAGGGTTTTCTAATCATCAATTAGCCTTTCAACACCATTAGCTAACACAATGTAGCATTAGATCACAGGAGTGATGGTTGCTGGAAATGTTCCTCTGTACCCCTATGGAGATATTCCATTAAAAATCAGCTGTTTCCAGCTAGAATAGTCATTTACCACATTAACAATGTCTAGACTGTATTAGATTTAATGATTAATTTAATGTTATTGAAAAATGCATTTCTTTCAAGAATAAGGACATTTCTAAGTGACCCCAAACTTTTGAAAGGTAGTGTATACTATATACAAGAAAAGCACTGAGAGAGGACAGTACTCCTCCAAGGCTGTTCATTTCCCCGTATGGCTTTGTCAGAAATGCAGCATATTTTTGTAGAAATGTGGCATTGTTTTTTTACTAGTTATTGATAATCAGAAATCACGGCAACATAGAATGTGGCCATTTAATATAGATGTACCCACAAACAAAATGACCTTGTGCTGAGCACAGATGTGTGTTATGCATGTGTACATTATGTACGGATACTGAATCACGTGACCTAAATATGTAGCGGGTGGGGGGAATTGATGGGACTCAGAAACATCCCCACAATTTAATCAGTTGTTCCTTGTATGATTTCCGACTGATAAGTCCTCATAAGTCCACAGCGATGGATTGTAGTAAGATCAAAATCATGTAATCGTCAGCAGGCAGAACGTGGCCTTCACTAGTTGTCATGGTTACAGTGATGCCGTGCCACTATCTCACAATGGTACAGAAATACTTAACAAATCCATGGATCCAGACTATAAGCCGCATTGCTGCCAAAATCTAATGAGGTGGTCCTTGTGTCATTTCTGACCTTCCTTGAAAGTTTCATTGAAATCCGTTATTCCGTTTTTGAGTAATGTTGCTAACAGACAGATTCACATACGCCAATTGTCACATAAACATATACCTATATGGGGATTTATAGGTAGAAATTTACAGAATATATTTGCAAGAAGTAGATATTCCACCGCAGGGTAAGTCAGTACACATAGACTATTATCACTATTATGTGTGGCTACAGGTGCAACAGAGAAAACTTTGATCACACCCAATCCCATCAGGGCAAAAAAAAAAAAAGACTTAACTAGAACCTACATATAATATAACTTGAGATGTTTGTTGGTCCCAAGTGGCTCAGATAAACCCAACCCTCCTCCCATCTCTCCTGGCTGGCCAAAGCTCACAGTAATCACAGAGAACGGAGGATTTGCTGTTTAATCACTGCCTTTCTGCCCCCCTCCATACTTCACTTCACCCTCACTGCGGTGCAATTTATAGACAGCTCAAATGTATACACTGGTCTGACTCATCCTGTGGCTTCCCTTTACTTCACTGCTTTATTTTCCACCACTTCTTCATCCGGTTTCTCCACCTACCATGCTTTAGGCAAACACTGCAGCCCTTCTTCTTGCACCTCTTTCTCTTGACATGTTGTGCTCTGTTATTTGAACACTGATCTTTTTTTCTGTTGTTTTTCTGGTACACCTCCTCCCGTGACACATCCAACTGTTAACCGAGGAGAGAAGGGAAGGATGGAGATGAGAAAACATGGCGAGGGAGGTCAGTCATCTCATTTCCCCTTTCTAACAAGCATCGCAGCTCATAAGTCTCTCTCACCGCTTCCTCGTTCGCTCTTAATATATACTTTATTGTCCTGCCAGCTCACTCCATTACCTTGTTTTCCTCTACCTCCTCCATTCCTTCTTCTTGCATCCCTTGTCTCCCAAGTTAATCTCCACAGTCACTCTTTCCACCTCTCCACTGCAGGTTCCTCTCCATCCCTCAACCGCATATCATATCACTCGCCTCTCTGTGCACTTTCCCTCGCTGATCCGCTCAGCCGGGATGTCGGTGTGTAGTTGTTTGCGTGCGGATGTGTGTTCGTGTCGTACAACAGCAGAAGCATCACCTTGTTCCATCAGCAAAACAGAGAGAGACAGAAAGTGAAGCCATGCATTAGGAGGCGGAGGAGGAGAGGGGAGGAAATAAGATGCTGAGACGTTTAACCAAACATTCCCTTCGCACAGGTACACAAGCTTCATTAGAGTTTCTAATTTTGTTCCTATGGCAACCAAATCTAATCACGTTGAAGGGAAATTAGGTAAATGGAAGAAATAAAACGCTATATGGTTTGCTCCTATTTCACCTAAATGATGCTCCTAAAGAGCCAAACTGCATTCTCGTTGCAAGACTATGATGTATTGTAGTAGGACAAACAACATTCACACACTAAACTGTTTTCCTGTTTTCCCAGGACATGTGCTGTTTTCACATCCTGTCCTGGTTGTTCTTTATAAAGTGATGAAAATGTCCTGGTCTTCACTGTTTTTCATTTGGCCACTAAATTGACCTAAAACTAAAGATATAGATATTTTTTGTTAGTTTTTGTAAGTTGGTGAGAGCTATTTTTGTTAAAGTTGGATCACTAATATTACAGAGGAATCTTTTATTTTTTCAAATGCAAAAGAGACATTACTTCTATCATTACTTCATTCGTTACTTTTTGAAACTTGTCACAATAAAATGTGTTGAGTAACCTCACAGAAGCCTATCTGAATTTGTGTCTTTGGTTATAGATAGTATTTGTTAAAATAATGATTTTCTATCCATACAGAGGAGGCATACTTTAAATGTATTGAAATTATAAGGCATCTTTGAGTAAACTTTGAGTATCATTTCTCATAGCCGGGTTGAGTGTCCTGGTTTTTGGTCATTAAAATATGGTCACCCTATTTTAGGCACCAGTGGCTAAATGCATGTTTGAATGGATTTTTAAGGTTTTCCCAAACCACTTTGTTAGGTTTGGTAAAATATCACAATTTGGGTTTTAATATGACGTTTTTGCAACATGTTCTTAGCATTTTCTGGCTTATCGGAGTGATGAATCTCATCTAATATGATTGGTTGGCTGAGACGGAGCGACAGAAAAGCAATAAGATAAATGGCAAAGTTGTGTTGATCAGAAATGTATTTGTGATGATAAAACAGAAAATATGTTTTCCTCAAAATGTAGACTGTGGTTTGATTGTACTGTATTTTATTCTTGCACAACTTTTTTGCTCAACTTTTTAACCTTGTATAGCCAGACAAATTTCACATTGACAAAATAGAGTATACAGTATAGAATGGTCTGACTTTGTTTATATTTCTTTAAACCAATCACAATTTGTCTCGGACAGGACTGGGAACAGGATGCAGCGATGGTGTTCACTTAAAACAGTGACGGGAGAATAGTTTTGGTGGAACATTGCCATTCAGGGAGACAAACAAAGCTACTAAAATGGATAATTCACAGAAAAATAATGATCCAAATATGCAATTTTCAGCTTGTAGGTTGCTGCCTGGAGGTCGTTTCCCATAGTAAAGGGGATTTTGAAAATAATAGCCAAAAGGGTGAAATGTGCGTCCAATGGCAAGCTCATAGCCACAATCTACATCAATTGAGTCGTGCAATTATGTAGATAAATTGTCACTGTGGTTTTCACGAGTATAATCTGTAATTTTATTGAATTTTTTTCCCTCATATTGCTCTTGCTCCTCTGCTTTATTCGCTGAAAATCGCTGATTTATTACCCATTTCGTTATTTGTCACTATTACTCTGAGATCAGGTTTATCTAAAATCCCAATATTCTACTATTAAACCCAACGTTTTAATTACTCTTCTTCGATTTCCCCTCCTTTTCACCCCAGGTTAAGAATATTGTCTATTTGTCTCTAATAGACACATTAGCAGTTAGTATCTATGACAACCGCGACCAGCTGGGACAGCTGAAAGATGCTCTGGGCAGTTTATTCACCCTGCTGGAAATACAAATCTAATCTGTAATTTTGGCAGCTCAGAGGAGAGCTCGTGATTGGTGGAGCAGAGAGCCGAGAGAATCGTGAATGTCAGCAAACTGTAAGTATTGTTTCAAAATATGACCTCATTATGACAGAAATGCTAATTATTTTGTGGTAAATCAGTGTCCAGTGACAACAAAAAAAACAACTTTGCTCTGCTTCAGTGTTTTTGCCCCTCCATAAAAAGACACAGCTAGTTTCCCTGAGGGCCGAGCCACTCACCGTCATCCTCGCTTCTCTGGGTTTTACCATTAATGGCTAATTTGCTGGCTTTTGGGGGTGAAAGGTCACCCCACTGATGGATGGATGGTCTCAGGACTCATCAATACTAACCTCCCTCTCTTCACACTCACACAAAAACACACATTTATTCGTCTATAGGTGCAGACATACGTGCATGAATTTAAACATATATCGCAGCCTGCACACCTACACAGGCCCACACATCCATTCCTTATTTGTCATTTAACCGGGAGCCAGTACCATTACCATCCACACCAGAATCATCTATCTTGACAGTGACAGGTGTGAAGGGAAAACCACAAACCCACAATGCATTTCTCCAATGCAGTTAAACAGGAAAGGGACAAAAAGGAAGGATGCAGCAGCTGAAGGACGGAGGCAGAGAGAGGAGATAGGGGTTGGCATGTAGAGGGACAGTGTTGTTTAGTTAATATTTATCCACTAAATTCCCTTAATACCGATGAGCTATTTATGGGAAATGTATCTGTTCTGCATTCGGGTCAACACATCTGCACAATCACCCTTTAAGGCTACAGCATTTAAGTTAGGTAGCCAACATAAGTAATGCCATATAAAGGGGAAAAAATACATATACCTTTCATTTAGTTTTTTTGTTTTTCCAAAATCTGATATATACATATTTTTCAAATCATTTTGGCTGATTGCCAAATCCGATCCGGAAACATGCACATATATTTTCCACCTAATTTCAGAGAACCCCAGGTCTCCCTTGTGATGGAATTAGCATATTATTATGTCTACTCTCGTTACGCTATGCTTACTGGTAGATGCAGACATGAAAAGAAATGCTTTTAAAATGTACACGTTCACAGGGCAAAATAGGTAGCGAGGTATTTTATTGATCCCGAGGGAAATTCAAGAAACCAGCAGTGTATCAAACACACAAAAGAATATACAGAAATAAGAGATCACAAGGGATGTAGAGGAATAAGAAAACTACATATATTTACATATAAAACAAACGTCATTTTTTTAACGCAAAACTGTAACATTGACCCCACAGTGTCAGCATTAGCGTCATTTTATCTGCTTATTTTAATGTTAATCAACATCTCTTTGCAATTTATTTTATTGCTCTACTGCTGTTACTTTTCAGTCAACCAATCATATATCAAATAGAGTAGTACTCATCATCCAGATAACCCAGAAAATGGAAGAGAACCCTCAAACAACAAGCTTCCAACAAAGCAATTTTTGGTGTCTAAACTTAACCAAATGTAGTGAAAGTATCAACTATGGCATGACATTTTCCCAAACATAACCATGAAGTTTTGGGGTGTAAACCTAAAATCCAAACTGCAAGTGAAGACCAAAATAAAAAGAGTAAAATCAAAACATGGCCACACATGGAACCTGAACACAGGAACCTCTCATGCCTCCTTTTGTGGATTTTATTTCGATTTCAGTTCAGAATGCAGTTTGGTTGTATTTGAATGTAATTTTGTGGAGACGGGGTGCTTAAAGAAATGTGGGCGAACTGCGTCAATGAAGACGGGAAACAGAATCCTGCTGAGTTAACAGAAAGCCCAGCTAACTCTGCACCCACAAACTGCTCGCACTAGCACTAGCATTAGCATTAACGGCTAAGCTCGGTAACAAGTCTCTCGTGGCAACATTCAAATCCCAGCAGCAGATGCTCCGTTTGCCTTTTCAGTCATTAATCACTTTGTGACAGGAACTAATCCTGTAATAGTTTATCATTCATAACTCTTTATATAGCTGTATATACCGCTAATACAACCAATAAATCCACATCCACCATTAAATCAACATTATTTACTTATTTGTCATGAACTTTTGGCTCATTGCTGTACTGTAATATTACTTCTGCTGGTGCTGTATGTCAACAATGACTGTGGCTGAAGCTGCAGCCTCGTTACCAAGGAGACACACACATATGGTGACACAGCATCTATTTAATTAATCAATGACTGACAGCGGAGGATTAATCAGCTATGCAGGCTGAAACACAGCCAAGAGTCATGGGCACACGTCTGACGAAAACAACTGTGATTTTAATGCTTCTTTAATAATATTATTTACCCATTTCCTTCTGATTGAAAATACCAACACTTGCATTAGCATAAAGGGATTAGACTCCACTTTAAGCTTTTATCAAAACTCAAATGGGATCAAATTATGATTCACTGCCCTCAAACAAAGGCTCTCTCTGCATCTGCTGTATGGAGGAAAACTGCTCATTTTCTTACAGTTTAAAGGAGCTGCATACTGTGTTGAAACTGTGCTCCAAGTCATGGCACACACTCATTGTGACCGCCTTACTTTTATCAGTCCAGCTCTTGTGAAGCCGTTCGACAGACGGTCTTTTTTCATGTCATGCTTCCCGATGGACATTTCTCTTTCAAAGTCCCCGAACCCCTGTGTGAATCCTCCATGTTTCTTCTGAGGAATAGTTTGACATTTTGGAAAGAGTTGGCATTTATTCAGTTTCTTTCTGAGCCATAGATAACATCTTTAATACCGCTCTCATGTTTGGCTGTTTAAAAGAATCAAGCTGGAGCTCTAAACAGCCTCATACGGAATGTGTAGCTCTGTCACGGCAACATCCCAGTCCCTGCTGTGTCAGTATGCACACACATAAATTTTGCCAAGTCACAGTACAAACACTGACCTATCGATTGGCCTTGTAACTTGACGCACAGAGCGCAGGGAGAGGACGTGATAATGTAGTCGAAGATTCACTGTAGAGGCAGAGGAGGTGCAAGAGGTTAAAGATGAGAAAGGAGTAAAGAAGAGGGGGAAAGACGAAAACGGAAAGAAAAAATAGAATTAGAGGCAAATAAGGAGAAGTTAGGGAGAGTGAAAGAGAGAAGTGAGGAGTGACTGCACATGATTAGATGGAAATGTCTGATCCCTTAGGTGGAACAGATGCATATCAATCAGTTTTATCTCCCTATTACAAGCACACGCACAGCCTTCCTGGTCACCTCTGGCCATGCACACTGGCAAAAAGAGAAGCACGCCCTGGAGCTGTGATGCCATTGGCCGGCAATGATGTCATCTCTTCTTGGAGGTTGAGCAGCGAGCTGTACAATTGGCTGGCAGAGGCAGACAGTAGGAGAGTGCTGCTGAGGTATCAATTCCATTCATACAGAGGCAGCGATGAAGCGTGTGTGTGTGTGTGTGTGTGTGTGTGTGTGTGTGTGTGTTTGCATGTGCTTGTGGTTGTGACCACTCCCCACTGAAGCATACAGGCAGAGCTATTAGGGTCGTGTCCATCACTCTGAGACTCAGACATTACCTGCTGGGACACTCCCTAATGGACGCTCTCTGTCACACACACCCACACACACACACACACACACACACACACACACACACACACACACACACACACACACACACACACACACACACACACACACACACACACACACACACACACACACACACACACACACACACACACACACACACACACACACACAGGAATTTCAACGCAACGCACACTATCAAATATGCATGCAGGCGTGCACACACACTCACACTCACACAGCTGATGGGGGTTGGGAGGGTTGAGATGGGTGTTGTCTCCCTGTTGTTACTGGGCTGTTGTCATGGTGATGCAGATGGAGCTTTTTACTGCTAGCTGGGACTCTCACTTTGCAACGAACTACACACACAAACACACACACTCCCAAACAGTTTTCATTGATGCTTGCACATGCACACACCTTCTGAGAGCAGCTTTCAAGGAACAGAGGAAATAAGGGAGCTGAAAGAGGGGATTCACTCTCAGCGTGTGGAAGGTGTGATGTAAACACTCCCATGAGAGACACTAGATGTGTCCTCTAAGAGATGCTCTGGAGAAATTAGCCTGTGCTAGCCTGTTACAACATGCTGCACATTCACGCTCCTATGTCTTTCCCTCCTTACTAACCCTTGTGCTCCTTTTACCGCTCACATCTTCCACTCCTCACCTACCAATGTTAGACTATGATGTCACTCATGCTCTTGTGGTTGCCAGCGTACCGAGCTTCATGTGCAAACAAAAGATGCAAAAAGGCCCTGAATCTCAACAAGCACACTATAGATAGATATAAATCCAGATACCACACACTGAAAGCCACTTAACCAAGCATTATAACACACTTCCCGATGTCCTGATACAGAAAATAATTGCCTCGCTGGAGGACGTTTATTGCCTGTGCCTTGTCCATTACTCTATTCTATTCTATCTGGACTCTTCTCTTATTACATTCAGGAAACATAACTTGTCAAGATTCAAACAACAGACTTAAAACAAAGCAAGTTCTGCTGCCTAAACTTAACCAATTGTAGTGAAAGTGTCAACTAAGGCATGATGTTTTCCCAAACCTGACCTTGTAGTTTTTGGGTGTAAACCTAAATCCAAACTCCAAGTGAAGACCAAAATAAAACGAGTAAAAACAAAACAACAAGGAACCTGAACACAGGAACCTCTCATGCCTCCTTTTATGGATTTTAAGGCTGTTTCCATTTCAATTCAGGATGCAGTTTGGTTGTATTTGAATGTGATTTTGTGGAGACAGGGTGCTTAAAGAAATGTGGGCGAACTGCATCAATGAAGACGGGAAACAGAACAAACCTTTCCCACCATTTGAAAAGGTAACATTCACATCCTGCTGAGTTAACAAAAAGCTAAGCTAACTCTAAAACTTACACTCCTTTTACCGCTCACATCTTCCACTCCTCACCCACCAATGTTAGACTATGATGTCACTCACACGCTTCTGACTGCCAGCATATCGAGCTTCATGTGCAAACAAAAGATGCAAAAAGGCCCTGCATCTCAAACGAAGTGGAAAAATCCAACAAGCACATTATAGATAGATATAAATCCAGATACCACACACTGAAAGCCACTTAACCAAGCATTATAACACTTCCCGATGTCCTGATACAGAAAGTAACTGCCCCGCTGGAGGACGTTTATTGCCCGTGCCTTGTCCATTACTCTATTATATCTGGACTCTTCTCTCATTACCTTCAGGAAACATAATTTGTCGCTCTGCTTAAACTAATCACTAAAATCCAGTCGCTATGTGTAGGTCTACTGTATGTGTTCCAGCACGTGATCTGAGTCCACACTGCATTAATTCCATTTTATTGGCAGCAGTGTTAATGTGATCTAATCTCATTTGAATTTAATCATGTTCAACAAAGCTATCAAATTTCAGTCAATATAATCAGTTTAATCTCCAATCGGAATCTGTATCTGGTTCACATTAACACCCCTATCTGCTTCATTAATAACTAAAAAAATCTGTCAAATCTTCTCCGTCTCTGAGCTTAACATCAGCAGTGCTGAAACACTTGTGACATTTTTGATAATCGATGAATAATATAAGCTGTTCAACAAGGAGGAAGCCAAATAAAATGCAAATGATCTGACACCTTAGAGACTAAAACATGAATGGAGCTGCAGCCCTTCTCTTCAGATCCATACGGGCACGCATGTTTAGGCATGTACGCATACATGACTGCATATTCCTGCCTTGTCTAAGTGTGTGTGTGGGAAAGAGGGAGATAAAGCGAGCGAGAGCAAGTGTGTTCATTGCCATTCTCAGCTGCTCTCTGCAAATCACCCAGAGACGCTTTAACAGCCTCGGGTCTTTTCATAAAGGAAAATGATGCATTAAAAACTCCACCGAGGTCCAGGGCCTTCCGTAACTCAAACACACTTCACCCGGTGGGATTTATCAGAAATTACAGTGAAAAGCAACAGTGACATGAAAGGCTGGCAACCCTTAGCGAAAAGATGCAACATTCAGCCCAAATAAATAAATTAATCATTTGAAAACTAAACTTCAGAATAAGATTAAATCATCACAATATGGTGCAAAGGGGATCAATAATATTCAGTGCCAGTGTCAGAGAAGGTGCTGCCTTCCAGATTGTGGTCTTTGTGTATCATTTCCAACCAGAAGGCCCTACTTTTTGTATCAAACAAAGGGCATTAAAGCATGATAGCACAACTCCCCATGCTAGAAAGGCTGCTGGTTTCATTTGGGAGGACTGAGCCCTTTAAAGCCGCCGCAGATCCAATAGCCTTTGCGTTCGCCGAGGTCAGCAGAGGTCAAAGATGAAGAGAGAAAACAATTGCCAACCTCCTGCTTCAAATCCCCTCACTACGCCACACTCCCTCTCAGCTGTGTCTTTCCCAACATATGTGTGGATTCATGGGCGTTCCTTCACCAAGAGACTTCAGAGGCCTGACTCACAAAGTGAGTCCTGAAAATTTGCTATTAAAACCAACCGACAGTTTGCATCATTCATCTCGAATCTCAGCACTAGAACTCATGAATGAATGTCGTAGTAAAAGAGGACACAGTGAGGAGTTAGAGGCGAGGAGAGAAGAGAGAATTATTCTTCTTGTTGTGAACAAAGTGGCTGCAGAATGTTGACTGAGCAAATGAGTGCAGTCAGCTCATGTTCCGTGTGAAACTACTCCTTTATGTTCACAGTTTAAGATCATTTCTGTTGATTTAAAGCTGCTTTTTAGCATCCATTTATCCAGTTATATCCAACAGCAATAGCAGCCTTCTTAGGAGATAATAGCTATTATTTGGCCACTTCTAAATATGCAGATTCAAAACAGCCAAAGTAACAGTGAGAAGCTAGAAAAACACACAGACCGTGACCGCAAACGGCACTAAAAGATGAAAACGCTCAATGTAGATATTCACCTACAGCGTATATGTTGAGACAGAAGAGGATAATTATAATACAGAGCTGAAGGGCGGGTATTCTTTAGAAGAATCTGTCCTCCACCAGCTGCCATTTAAAGGGTCTAGACTGTGATTAAATGCACAGGAGCATTTGCCATAGGTTTATGTTCTTATGTTATTCTTTTTTAAAGCTTTCTTCTATCATGTCAGCGGAGAGCAGATGATTACATGAAGCGCTGAGCTGGAAAGCTTTGTGATCCTGGCCTGCAGCTAGAAGTCATGATATGCAGAGACCATTTCGTTTTTTTGCATTTGTTTGAGCGGTGAACATGTAATGTGCTCGAGTTTACTGAACCATTGTGTGCTGACGGCGGTCTGTGCCACTTAGGTCTACTTATATGTCACTACTTATTAAACTCTTTCTATCTAATTCCTCCACTTGGCTGCCTTTAAGTCCGATCTCATTCAGAGCCGATGTACAATTAACCTTGCAAACAAGTTACATTATTTGATAAGATGCTCGGCGAACCCGAGACATCTGCTAATCCACATTTTATCCCTTCAGAAATGAAAGCACTCTTTCTACCTTTTAGAGCAACCTGTCTAACAGTGACCTGTAGCTGAAGAGCCACTTAACTCTCAGCGCTTTCTCTGACCTCCCGAGCCAAGATGAAGATTTAAAGAGAGCCTGAGCACAATGTATCAGAGGGACAAAGCACTGCTGAAGAATGAAATGCTAGTGGACTCTGTTAAAGCAAACTCAAGGCTTCCTATAGCTGCTTCACAGCAAAAATCTATGAGCAGAGATGCCTTAAGTCCAGTGTTGTGCTTTTAGTCTAAAGGCAGCTGCAGAAAGCTTTAAATTACAGTATAATCCCTGTAAATACTGCAATTTCTTTCAGCCTTTGTGCCTTTAATGGATGTATGCAGCAAGAGGATGGACAGTAAATATGGAGATTAAAACAGGGAAGTCAGCTGGTTGGATGAAGAGTTCAAGATCTTTACCATTTGGACCTTGGAAATAAACGGTGAAGTTCTTGGTGAAGACTAAAGGAAATTGTCCTTGCTAGAAATCTGATAATTGACCGCTTCATTTGGGTTGTATTTGCTGATTGGCAGCTGCTGTTTCGTTCATGCTTCACATTTTCTGGCACACAATCATATTGGGGTGTACAGCAAAGACATTTATAACCACAAAACTTCTCGCTATTTGTCTGCTCAAACGCTCATGCCAGCAGCCACCAACCCAGCTTTGTATTTATGGGATGTTCACTGGTGATGTTGATGCAACTAAAACTGAATGTTTATGTTCTTGGGATCAGTTCTCAAAACTGTTTCCTTCTTGCAATCCCTTGACTTCCTATAAGTAGATCTGAGCCCATGATTATACTTTCTTTACACGAAACCATTCCAGAAATGACAGTTTTCTCTAAGAAGTAAAGACAAAGATAAGGTAATGCTGTTACGGATCCACAAAACTGGTTTGTAAAGAGAACAGAGCGGATGGTTAAGAATACAAAGCATCTAATTTGATGTTGAGAGACTGTATGCCTCATACTGTCTCCTACCAACAATGGGTTTTCTGAAAACTATACAATGTCTGTGCTGATTCTCAGTCATCCAGGTCATGGTTACCCTTCAGTAGACAGCAACTGGACTTCTCTTTTTTTATACTTAAAGATGTTTCACCTCTCATCCAAGTGGTTTGTTCAGTTCTGACCTGAATATACCTACAGTCTTTACCTTCCCTGCCAAAGGTGGCAGCTCTTTAAACACTCATATGCACTGTTTCTGTGAGAGTAACGTTTGGTGTGGCAGTTTTGGAAAGCTGTACAACCAATACTGAGAACAAATATACAATTATAGAATGCAATAAATTATTTATTTGACTTCTTCTCTGTTAAAGTGCTGCTTAAAGTTCACTCTAAGTAACTCTCATCCAATCAAGAGGTAACAAGACTTCAGCAAACTTGTATAAATGTAGTGGATCTAAAGAATTTCTTACTTAAACTGAGCCTTCTCTCCAACAATAATGGTTAAAGATGTTCACTATAAAGCAGCAACTAATCAGAGTGGAGAACCACACACACATAGTCATACACACATGTAACAAACACAGACACAGCTGAGACATAGAAACACACACACAGTCATACACACATGTAACAAACACACAGAAACACACACACAGGCAGTCTTGGTCCTCATTAGTGCCAAAAACATCACACTGCTCTAATGAGGATATGGACTCTAAAACAAGGCAATTTAAGCACACACACACACTCAGAAACACACACACACACGCATGCACAGCTGCCCTTCACACTATGAGCCTGCAGGGTGTGACAGGCCGCCACGCCAAAAGAGGATTTGTGGTGAAAAGCTTCAGGGAGGAGGGCGAGAGGGAGAGAGAGAGATAGGAGGAGTGGAGAAGAGGGGATTACATGGTGAATATTTCAATCCTAAAACATACCAATTGGTGTCTGGCTCGGACAGACAGACACACACACACACCAACACACACTCATAAAGGCACTGGCAGGGCCATATCTTCTACAGCTAGCTCAGCAGCGACTACACAGAGAGTAGGGTGATGGGTAAAGCTAATACAAAACCACGAGGACCCCCCGGGGCTCTGACTGACAAACCCATTGCTGGTTAACCTGCTGTGACAGACTGAGTGGACAAAAAAAACCAACCAAGCTCCTCTTACCAATTTAAGACTATGTCATCTGTCATCTAACACACACAGACAAGTTGAGGACATGTCAAACTGTTTTTTTATTTCTTTAAAACTAATAACATCAGAGGGAGCAGATAGCTGAGCGGCTGAGAAACAAACGCCCCGAGCAGTGAGTTTGATTCCTGCCTGGATGGCCCCCATTTTCTGTTTTAATTCAATGCAACTGTCTAATAAAGGCTTGAAATGCCCTAAAATATATATTGGAAAAAGAAACTAATAACATTAAAGTACAGACTGTGAACTAGATATGAACATCTTATAGCGGACTTAAAAATACAACAGTGCCAAAGCTACTAGGTTCAATTTCTGTTATTAAATTGAGACTTGCTCTCGGGTATAGAGATATGGATAATACGCAGACAAGACATACAGAACGGACATAAATGCAATAAAGGCGGCCGGTTTAATATGTATGATGTATTTGTTGCAGGATTTCTTCAAAAATTCCACCTGCAGCATGTAATAAATGGACTCTGATAACTTGTCCTATATGACGACAAGCAGTGTTTCTAGTTTTTACTTTTAAAATTTAGTTTAAAAAATCTGCAATAAAAAACACAGTTAAAAATGCCAAACAAAACTGTTTTACTAACTTAAATTCAGGTATAAATTCTACATTTTTCATCTTCTATAACCAGAAGATTGTCAAAGCTTTGTAAACCAAAACTGAGATAAACGTCTTTAATCAGAAAACGTAGAAACTTTTGGATGCACAAGAAAAAAAAATCTTGCGATGTTTTCCCAAAAATCTACATAGATTTACCTTAAATTCCATCATATTGTCGTATTATATCCTCACAATATTCCACAGCATGTGATCAAATCAAAGAAGCCATTCAAAGTCACTAAAAGCAGAGGAATGGGACATTTTTTTTAATAACACCATGAGTTACTGAAATACTGAGTGCCAGTTTGCATAAACAAAACCCTGGTGTACAGTTCACGGCAGAGAGGGGCCATGTTGCAAGGCTGGAGGTCGACAGCCACGTTCCAGATACAAGTCGGGCTGCAGGCACGCTAAAGGACAGAGGGACCAGCTGCTGGTTGGCATGACGGCCGCCACATGCTGCTCAGGTCAGCGGGGAATGAGGCTACAGAGTCTAGTGGGAGAAACAGAGCGATCGTGGCGAGGAGAGAGAAAGTGGCTGGTAGGAAAAAGGGATGAACTCCAGGAACAATCTCGACAGGGGATCATTTTGTGCACGTTTGTGTCCATGCATCTGGACATGTATGCGTGTACGTGTGTATATGTGTGCGTGTGTGTATATGTGTGTCTTTTTGTGGGGGCTGATGGGAAGTTTCACCGCTGCAGGAGTCCGGGGGGCAGTTACATTGTCCCAGTTACAGAGACGCGCTGGAAGCACTGGGCATAATGCAGACACAATGGTTAAGCTGCATGCCTGTGTGTGTGTGTGTGTGTGTGTGTGTGTGTGTGTGTGTGTGTGTGTGTGTGTGTGTGTGTGTGTGTGTGTGTGTGTGTGTGTGTGTGCGTGCGTGCGTGCTCATAGTTAGCAGTCTAGACCAGGGGATCAAGCATAATCTCTCTCCACTGGTACAGCTGATGAGTTTAGGTCACAGACCACAATCAACACATTAACATCATTTCTGCATGTCAACTGTCTAACGCTGTGGTCTTATTAATTGATTTGTACATTACTTTTACAAACCTGTTAGAGTGTTTGACCCTTTTTGGCTGCGATTATATCTTTAAAACTCATCTGAATGAAGAGCATTGACCAGTTACAAGCCACTCAGGTCTTTAACACCTGCATATTTCCCCTGCATCCAGCAGCATCGCCTGACTTCTAATATCTCCCAAACTGTCGTGAGATCTTGCTTATTTATCGATATATAGCTGTGTTAATAAGGAGAAAATGTTACGGTTACAGTTTTCTGTAGAGCAAGCAGTTTTTCCTTCCCTGAACTGACCACTAATGAACACTCACCAAGCAAAAGCCAGCATGAACAGAACATTCTGCCGTCATTAACGATGCACATGAAGCAAAGAGATAAACTGTGAGTAATTGCTCTCGCAGAAACCTCACGCTAAATTTATGGGGGAAAGTAGCATTTTTCTACACACCAGCTCGATGTTAACCTTTGAGTTTGCATACGTGTCTTTATGGTCTTGTGTGAGACAGATTTATGTTGAGCAGTAAATAAAAACCGGCGCAGTATGTGACACTGTAATTACCTTGTAAAAACAAGCTGCAAAGCTAAATGCAGTACCTGAACTACCAATTAATTCTTACCAAAGTGTTTCATGAAGGAGATGATAGCAGTGAACTTTATTTTCATTAAGTGGAGATGTTTTTGGAAGGTGAAATGTGAAGAAGTAGCTTTAGCGGTTCTTAAGTGTGCATAGTTTGACACACCGGCGAGACCTTCAGTAACCTTTTTTAGACAAGTATCTAAGAAGAAAAAACATCATTATCACGGATTCTAACAAATCATTACAGCCTTGAGGCAAAGAAAGAAAAAGCATCACATTGAAGAACAAGTAATGATTAAAGCCTCTCTGGGTAGCAGACAGTGTTTGGGGTTAAATGACACACAGCACTGTGTTTGACAAGCGATGTTTAATTAGAATGGATTGCAGAATCAATATTCATCTATAGACAAAATCACACTGTTTGTAAACAAACCCAAGTTGCTGAGAATTAAGTCATTATTTTTTTTACATTAGAAAAAAGGCTCCCACTTAACTCTAACCATTCAGGGACTGCTAATTAATTTACCCCCCACTCACACACACCAACAGCCACCACAACCACCACTACACAGGAACCCCCATGACAGATTTAATTAGAATAACTTCATTACTCTGAGCTTTGAAACACTTTGCTCTAAAGAAAAGCAGATGCCTCCCAAAACCTAGAAGGAACCGAGCCAAAAATCTCCCTCTCCAAGAACAACCAAACAACTCAAAGTAGTCCAGGATGACTTCAGGATCGCTGCCCAGCCAGTCCTGAACACAACTCTGCCTCTTTCCTGCTCATAGTAAAGGCGGAATTAAACAACACAGTCGGCACAGAGAATAGAAGAGAAATGAAAAGACAAGAACTACTACAACCGCTTCACTGGTATCATAACCCCAGGCAATAACGTTGTTTGGTTCCCCACAGTCTACTATTTCCCATTATCTCATCTATTATTGTAATTCTCGTCTTTTATCACTGCTGTCATTTTGAAATTCTTGCAACTCCCACTCCAAGCAGAAGAGTTGCACGCTTGGTAAAAGTCAAAAGTCTTTACAAACCGACTCCAGGCTAATAAAATCTACACAAGCACCATTTGTTGGGCCCTAAAAGTTGACATTTTGAACACTTTGGCCATATGCAGCACAACACACACAAAATATACACCGGGTGTCACATTTTGTCTCAGGAATAAGGTCGGATATTGTGTTTCAAGCATCAGCCCAGATTTAGACCAAAGTAAAACTGATACTAGAGGAGACTGCACTACTGTACCCTTCACACACTTTCTCTCCCTCTCATGCACAAGCACACAAACAGCACACAAACAGCACACAAACAGCACACAAACAGCACACAAACCCATATTCCTGAGCAATAAACTCCCAAACCCCCACCTCTCTCTCTGTCTCTCTCTCTCTCCTAGCAGTGTTTTTACACAGTCCATCTGACAATCCAAGCCCTGCACAGAGCCTATGATATCATCCAACCAGGAGGGCAGGCTGACATTAGACTGGGCTGCCGGGACAGAGTGAGCACACCTCCTACCAACACACACCAGCACAGACCTCACACTCACACGTGTGCATGCATAAAATGCGCCAGATGTAAGGAAACTTGGGCTGTATGTGACATCAGGAGCATGCAAACACACGGATGTCCACTCACCTGCACCTGCATGAAGGATCCCCGGTAGAAGCAGCATGCTGCAGCCGACAGGGCACTCCACAGACTACACCTCTCCGTCATGGTGGGCGCACACCTTTCCTCTGCTACCCCCCTCTTCCCTTCACTTCTCCTTCTCTTGCCTCGCCTCGCCTCTCTCTACCCCACCCAGGGGTGTCCGATCCAAGCCTCCCCAAACACCAGCACCCCCCCTGGGTTAAGCCTGTCCCACCCTCTCTGCCTGACTAACAGCACCTCCACATAGTGCCACACAAAAACCCCCCTCAAAGAAACCCAAGCTACCGGCTAAAAAAAGCTAACAGCACAGCTACAGCTTGCAAGCAGCTGCCGGCGGAGCAACATCAGCTACGGTCGAGCCGCTAACAGCTGGTCCTGGTAGCTCAGAGTGAGACTGCAGCTCCTGACATCCTCTTCTTGCTTCTGCTCTGCACCGGCTTCTGTCTGCTTCTGCTTCTGCTTCCTCTCCTCACTGCACTTGCTGCACTTCACGCGGCTGCTAGGGATTACCTCATTGCTTGCTGATGAAAGGAGTGTGGGTGGGGGGAGGGTGGACCAGAGGGAAGAGAGAGAGAGAGAGTGGGAGGGAGGGATGGGAGGGAGAGAGGGGGGAGTGCTGTCGGATTGCAGGCGTAAAAAAACCCCACCCACCCCCCCACCCACCCCATGACCCCCTGCCTCAGTGCTGAGACAATGCTGACAAGAGGGAGGGAAAAAGTGAGGGGGGAGAAAAGAAAAGATGGGAGGTGAAGAAAGAGAAGATAATTAAAAGATGAGACGATGAATGAAGACTATGAGGTGAGAAGGAAGAGGAGCCTCCCGGAGGAATCTAACCTTTATATTTCTTATTTTTCAATTCCACCTACATTTTTTGTCACATACACGCAGCTATATGTGATTATATCGGGCTGCACAGAGCATTTGGCTCCTGTGGTGAAATAATGTTGACAGATTTTTTTTTTTTTTATCTATGTGTGTGTGTGTTGCAGAATATAATGATGTGTTCTCTGAAAAAGCCATGCAGACTGCAGCTAGACAGCTCATTAGAAGCTGAAACACACAGGCAGGTGTTTCAAGGATAACACAGTGTGATTCTCACCGGCCCATTTCTCACACACACACACACACACACACACACACACACACACACACACACACACACACACACACACCGGCAGGGAGATGTCACAGGAGGGGTGGGGCTCTGTCTCCAGAGGCTCCAGTTGAGTGACATCATTGAGGACGCTTCACCATGGCAACACAGCGAGAGCCTTGACAGCATCCAAAATTCTGACACTGCATTTAGTCTGGTCTGCACCACTGCAGGGAAGCACAGCGAGCACGAGCACGAGAGAGACGCAGCCAGAGAAGGACAGAAATATGCACCTGATCCAAAAAAATAAATAAATCTATTTTCCTTCTTCCTACATTTGTCATCTGAGGTCATCTTCACACACAAAGCCAGTCGTCACTTTCCTAATCTGCTTCTTGAACACATGGTAGCGGGTCAGAGGCAGAGAGAGAAAGCAGGCCGGTAGATAAGGAGCTACGAGACACAGAATGGATTCATTAACTGCAGCGTCTCCTCTTAATGTAATCTGGAGTCATCCAGTGCTGGATTAGACAGATTACACAGCGGGGACGCAAATAATCTCATAAGAGGGAGGCCCTGCGCTTTCCTTCCCTCAATCCTCTGTAATACCACGGCAAAACAATCATAACACACTGCGTGTTACATCTGGCTGCTGCGCCACACACATAAACACATGCCACACTAAATACATGTGGTGAGAAAACAAACAAACATGTGACAGCACGGGTGATGCAGAGTTATAAAAAGATGGTCCTCTATAGCTCCTCATTAAAGCTGGCAGCGTCAGGATGTACTCCATTTTAAGGTGCATTAGCTAATAGCCACTCCACAAATTGATACTTTTTACTTTTTATATTCTGCCTACTACCATAAATGTAGAGTTTTTGGCTCCTTTTTTAAAAGTCTGATTAGCACAAGTGAAAGAATCCCACTAATAGAAGCACATCCTGTACTTTCTTTGGCTTGGAATACAGTTTGAAAGCTAAAAGCTGTTTGCCAATGTCCTTTTGCATCCTCAGATGAATGAAATTAATTCAAACAGACATAAAAAGAGCAAAACTTGCTCTCTTTTTGCTAAATTTTCTCTAGCAACGAAGACAAACCGTGTCCTCAGCTCACAGCCAACTGCATTTACTAAAACATTAATAATATGGATCTCCTACAGAACTAAATGAACTCATTTTCAGGACTGCAGTCTCCAGGTTAACTGGTCGATTGGTTGATTGATTGCCTCTCATCCAACAAAATTGTCATTGGTTGACCAATCACCATTTATATGGAGAAAATCGCTGCATGAACAGCCTTCCAGGATTAATCCTTTATCTTTAGCAATGGGAGGAACAGACTTTCTGCGAACACGACCATGTTTTCATATCATTGAACTGAACCAATCGAGTGGAGACTGCTACTTCAAAATGTTCTTGGCATCACCAGAAAATGTCACAGAAAGATTGTTTTTGCATTGTTTTTCAACATTATCTCCTTTAACTTTAATGCACTTGGTTCACTGATGTTCAGGCTTCTTGGAAGAAGGTCACATCTTGAGCCACCAGATATTCCTCAAAGCATGCATGACCTCATCCTCACCCTAAAAATGACGACCACGTAAGTAGAATATATCGTCACAACTAGAAAAATTAATGGGAAGAGGGAACGAGGCAGACAGAGAATGAAAATGATAAATGAACTGACATCATGGCTACACGTGGAAAGGGCAACAGTCACATTTCAGAAGGTAAAAGATCAAATTAGATGGAGAGAAATGATCACTTAGGCTGAATGGCATTGACACTTAACTGATTAACGTAAGTAGGATTTCAGTTTGGGAAACAGAAGTCAGATGGTGCAGGTCGTGTAAGTAAGGTTCACAGTGCAACAATTCAAAGCTACATTTAGCTGCTTCTGCCATCTGTGCTGTGTGGACAGACACATTGTTCTTTCCTCTCCTTTTTTCTATAATAGCTTCAAATTTTTCAGTTATTGTGGACAGTGATAGTAAGGCTTTATAGTCTGCAGATATGACCCAAACTGGGAGTTACGCCCCTTGATTCCAAGTGAGCCGGAGAACTTTCTGAAGCGCCCTCATATGTCTAACTTATTTATGATTTACATTTACTTTGTGTTTTCTTGAAATTGGTTTCCAAACTAATTGACACCATGTCATAGCGCGCATTTGGTAGAAATAAGTTTAATAATCATAGTTCAACAACCAACATGGCATATCTCCCAAAAAAAAATGAAATTTTACTCAAGGCACTTATGAAATTTGGCACATTTCAATATGTTTGGCTTAATTATCGCTTTATAATGGCAAACGCATTCAGCAAACAAACAATCGGTTGAAAAAAAGAACTGTTTGAATGCCACAAAACTTAACTGAAAACAGCTACAACATTCAACAACCTCAATCCAGTGGTGCAACCAACCAACCAAACATCTGCAATCCAACAGTCCTCCAATTCTTTACTGTATTTTATTAAACATATTTGGCATAAATCAATGAAAAATATCCAACATCATGCACCAGTGTTTTCAAAATACTTCACCTCATAGTACATTTTAGGAGATTAATGTGGCGGTTCATCATAATACACTGTGTACTGTTGGTTGTATTATCTAGCACCACAGTTCCACATCATTTAAGGCATATTAATGTAACAGACTGAACTCTCCACGGTAACAGATTCAAAGAAAAATGGCTGTAAGTTCATCCAGTTTTGTGCCTGGAAAAACTAAAGAGTCTCTCTCACTTTGGCGTCTTCTACGCTTCATTACCCCGGCTCGTCTGTCTCGTTCTTTTCCTTCCTCACTTCATTCTAACTTTGTTCCCACAACTGCTTCCCCTTAAATCTGTCTATCTTTCTTTTATTCTCTGCATTTTGCAATAAGCGCTTCTGTCAGAAAATGTGTATCTTGCTCCTGAGTTGCCTTGAAATTCTTTTCCTTGTCAGATTCTTCTCTGTTCCTCTCACTGTCATCCATTCACTGAACCTTATCCTTTCTCTCTTCTGCATTCCTGGATCTCTCAACTCGCTCTCCCTGTGCTTTTTAAATCCAACCCTTCTTATCACAGCACTCCTCCCCTCGTCTCTCCTTCCTTCTTATCCCTCTGATCAATAGTCTAACCTCCTTCTTCCAGCCTCCTCTTCACCTGATCCTTTTCAGTCTTTCTACTCTCCCCTCCTTGTCCTTCCCTTCTCCTCCACGGCCGTCGCTCCACTTTCCCCTCCTTCCAGTCCTCTATCTCCACATCTCCTCCCCTGCTTGGAGGCGGTCTTCAGTTAAATATTAATTAGTGAGCTCCATCCCGCAGGCTGATAGGAAGCACAATGGAGAATCCCTACATGTGCCTGGAAGCATCCCACTAATGAAAGTGTGTGTCTGTGTGAGAGAGAGGCACACAGAGATAGAGAGAGTGTGAGTGTGTGTGAGATGAAAGAGGAAAATGTGTGCACGTGTGTGTGTGTGTGTGTGTGTGTGTGTGAGATGAAAAGAGATACACTGGGGGTAGATCAAGATTATATGTGCAAACACATCTTTACGTGTGCACATGTGCGTGTCTAAAAACAAAGACAAGGCCCCAGCGGGGTTTAGGAGGGTACAGCTAATGACCTGTGTGTGTCTGTGTGTGTCTCTCTGATTGCCATCAGTGTGTTTTCACAGGCTGGACTCTGCACGCCGGCTGGTTAAGCCGTATTGAACCACAGATATGTGTTTCAAAGCCTGTTTGAAACATCAGCCAGCAATAATGATACAGGGAAAGGGAAAGAAAGGACGCTGTGCCGGGAAGGCTGCGACTTTGTCCATGCAAATGTGTTGCAAAATAATCATTTAGGTGTGAAATAGTGCAATTTAAAATCAGCTGTCGTGCTTTAATCATATTAAAATGACTAAACCTTACACAAATGTGTTGCTGTAGCAACTAGACACATCTTTGGCATGAATAAAGCAGTGTCTCATACAGTTAAAGAGAGACCAAAGTGTCATTATTCTTGGCTTTATGTGCAGCTTAATGGTAGGAGCACGCTGACCTTGAAGGGGATGGACAAAATAATTGAAACACCTGAGGGTACAATGACCTTGCAGCGAATATTGAAGGTTTTTGCTCAGACCGTCAGAGGTGTTGGTTCAGTTCAATGGTTATTTTTGAGGGTGCAGTTTGAGAAGTGAATGTCCAGAAAGGAGTCTCTCGGGCAGTAGTTCTCTTTCAATTCAGTTCTATTCAATTCAATTCAATTCAAGTCAATTCAAAGGGCTTCGCTGGAATGAAAGTTCCTCTCTTCATGCCCGTTTCCCTCTATCCTGCATGTGCAGACCAATCACTCTACACCATCGGCAGCAAGACAATGTGTCACAGTAAGCTGAAAACAAAGCAGCATTAAGGAGCTCTAGTTATGGTAATATCTGGTAAGTAGGTCCACCATTGTGTCCCAGTAGTTACTGGACAAATTCCTATGAAGTTTTGCATAAATATAAATGTTGTGCAGTGGATGAACTGTGATGATTTCACTCCTCCTGAATCACCACCAGCTGGTCAAAGTTTTTACTTTTTGACCAAAATATCTCAACAGCTACTGGATGGAATGATAAAATGCTTTACCCAGAAAATGAAGTGAAGTGACTTTGGTGATCCCCTTTTCATTAAGTGCTTCTAACCTTTATGGTTTGAAGTACAACACGTCACCAATTGTTGGACTGATTGCCAATAAAGAGCCCACGTCATGCTTTTTGAAGTTTTCCCTTTGTTTTAGTGTGTTATGTAACTTTTTGAGCAAGCAAAAGGTCTGCTAACCTACAAAACCCAAAGTCCATGCCAAAGCAAGATATTCTGACCTCCAGAAAAGTCTTCTTCATACGTGCCTGAAATGCTTAACTTGAAATTCAGGCTTTTCTTCTGTTACTTAATGACATCGTCATGTGATGTATTTGCATAACACTAGTCTGGCTGCCCACAAAAAAAGAATTCTGCCACGTCTGCATCCCTACACTTACTGATCTGGGGTTATGGTGTGTAACCAACGTTGCCTCACTTTTTTCAAGCCAACTGATCAATCAGAACAGAGTAGGCTTTTTGGGAGGGAGACCTTAAAGAGACAGGAGCTAAAACAGAGAATTCCAGTCAGACGGTGAGAAAAGATCGGAGTTGTGACAATAATGGACAATTTGAGGAAAATAATGTGCATTTTAAACATTAAAACATTCTAGTAGAGCCAGAGAATAAAAAGACAAGAAAAGCACTCAGAAAGCGCAGTACTCCGCCAAGGTTGTTCATTCCCTCATATGGCATTGTCAGAAATGCAGCAAATTTTTGTAGAAATGCAACTTTTTTTTATTAGTTATTGATGATCAGAAGTCATGGCAACATAGAATGTGTCCATTTAATGTAGATGTATCCACAAACAAAATGACCTTGTGCTGAGCACAGGTGTATGTTCTGCATGTGTATGTTATGTACGGATACTGGATCGCGTGACGTAAATATGTAGCAGGTGGCAGGAATTGATGGGACTCAGAAACAGTTAAAAAATGAAGGTACTTTAAATACTACTTTTGTTCATAACCAAATGCCAACACAACTACTCTAATCCCCATCAACTTCAGCTTTACACGATATTTAGTAATTATTAACAAAAGTTAGCATGCCAGCATCCTAAATTTACCCTCGTGTCGTCCTGATGGTCAAAATTGACCCATTTTAAAGTTTGAAAATGCGGGAAAAAATATATTTTCACAGTGAGACTTCTGATGTCCACATTTTCAACATTTTTGGGAAATCTTTGAACATTTTATGGTGGAAAAAAAGATGTTAAAAACATTTCTTAAGAACATTCACAAAAAAATCAACCGAAATCCAGTAAATTTCGCTAGATTTTGGTTGATTTTTATGTGAATGTTCTTAAAGAAAATATTAGAAGTTTTACGGATATATATGTAATCACTTTAGATATTTTTAGGATTTTTCCTGTAAGATTTTTACTCATTTTTTGAAAATATTTACAAGAATTTTCTTGCCAAATTTGGTGGATTTTTTTTAATTTTTAAATAAAACTTTCAAGGGAAACTTTTAAGGAATTATTGGAATTTTCTTCCTGAAGGTTTTCCAAATTTTCAGAAATTTGTGGAATTTTTTTGCTGAATTTTTGGGTTTTTTTCAGACAAGGAAACAATATTTTGTGGTGCCTGTAAATGAGGACAACAGGAGGGTGAAGACAGTGAACACCATGAACATTAAAACAGCTGCTTAACATCAGTATATCAACACATCTCAGAGCTTCTAGCATGGCTGTAGACTCTTCTTCATTACTGTGTTTTTTAAGGCAACACAAGGTAACTGGCGAATCAGCTGCAAACAGCAAGAATTTACATCAATGGAAAACTCTTAATTGCCACACTCATTGTGGGTTTGGTGAAAATTTATACTGTATATTTGGACCTTTTTTTTCTCTGTTTGGAGACCAACATGAAATGATTAATGAAACAGTCCAACTCTGTCTCTTTGTCAGTCTGTCTGTGAGGAGAAAGAACAATAAGTGAACCAGCCCTGGCAGCTTCCACTGTCTCTCATTTAAGAGGCCCCACATTAATTCAGTCTACTGTAATAGTCGCACACACACGTACATGCCCCCACAGGGCACTGCCTTCATTTAATCATGGAGCACACAGACACATACAGATTTTGGAAATTTAAACCATTCGCATAATCAAACATGCAATAACGCACAGATTCGCAGCTGAGCCCCTGCCACACAGACATTTTTTTCTAGATCATGGTGGTGAGTCTTGTGCCAAACATATGTTAATAAACCTCATATGAACCGCCTCCCCCTCCTGCCCCTCCCATCAAAGTACAACCAAACCACTAAACAGGACGGGAGACAAAGCAGGGCTGGGCTGCAGGCGAAAATAAACGCACACAATCATAAAGCAGGAAACCACACACAGACACAGCGCTATTACAAAATAAACTCACACTTAAACTGAGATTGATTGGACTGTTTTTTTCTCGTACCAACCATAAACATTTTTTAAGCTGCTTTTTTCTTTCTTACTAGAAGTCACAAAAACAAAATACTGTATATATACTATCTGGTTAGCCATGTGTGTCCATGAATACTGATGGATGATGGACCTTTTATGATAAAGCTCAGAAAAATAGTCTGGAATTCTTTGGTGCTTTTGTTTCTGATTGATTGTTTTCTCTGAGTACCTTCAGCTCAGATTGGTTTGTGTGTCTTTCTGTGTTGTCTGATTTCGTCTGATATTGCGCACGTGTACATGTCTGTAAATATGTTCACACGTGTGTGAGCGTGCACGAGTCGCTGGCCCGGTCTCTCCCATTATAACAGGGAACAGCGAGGCCACTCCTGATTTAAACATCAGCTGTCATAAATGTTTCAGAGAAATGGAGGGAGATGGAGGGATTGCTGGCAGCTTTCAGGGGGGTGGGTGGGGCTGGTGGCTGGTGGGTTTGTTTTGCTGTGCGAGAGAGACGAGGAGTGAAAAAAAAACACAAATTTGGGCGACAAAACATGCAGAGGGGGTTTAAAATTGGAAGAGAAAAAGTGGGTGATTTGGGTTTAAAAGCTGGAAACAGCAACGTTGTTTGGAAGCTTTCAAAATCCGAATGATGTGTCTAAGTGTGATCATCCAGTGTGAGAAATATGCTGAAAAGTCGCAGTAAAAGCACTCAGTCAACCACATGTCGGGCTTATTTAAAATTTAAAAACTTCAGAAATGAAAAAAGCTGGTGTCTTGTGTCAGTGTGAGTGTAATCTTGGGTCAATATATAATTGTGGGACTTTTTATCACATAGTTGACAGGTATCATAGTTGACATTTTTGCTGTTTTCAGGCCTAAAATCAACATGGCTGCCTAGAACCAAACACCACATGGCATTTTTACACAAAGATTCTTCTAAATATTATAAATACAATTGAGTAAAATTGAAATTGAAAGTTATTTCTAAAGATATTGTAGTAAACCTGTTGACTACTTTATATTAAATAAGTCAGAAAGCCTCGGAGTCTGGCCAGTCTTTTCTTCAGGAGGAAATGACATCATGTGGAGCAGGTCATGTGATCTGGAATTAACACACTTCCTTGAGAGGTGTTTTTGTAATGGGGAACTTAGTGGAAAGTGATTTCTGGGACACAGATACAATTTGTTAGTTTCCATATAAAATTTGATATATTGCCAAAAAAGAAATATCTGTCATGATCATCTCAACTTAATGAAAAGACAAAACAATTTTTGAATCAGCTCATTTTATTATTATTTAGCTAATTAGAAGGTGGTTGTAATTAATTTGGGATGGTTACTTAGTTGACATTTTAGTGATATTCAGTAATTTTTTATTAATAAATGATTGTTTCCATAATAAATAATTATGGGATTTGTAAGGACGTGATCATAATGGACAGAAAAAAGCATTATTTTTCTTAACTTTTAAGAAAAATGTATGTAAGATTTATCCCGTGGACTTCAAAAGTTCCTCAATTATATATTGACCCTCTTAATGGTATTAAGTCCAACTTAAAAGGACATCCTTGCGTCAGATGTTCACTATAATATAATAATGATAGAAATGTTCTAAAAAGTCCCAGTAATAATCTCATGAGAAATGCTCTGTTTTATGTCACCATGTCATAAACCCAAAGCCATTGTGTATTTGAATGCGCAGTTCTTTGGCACAGCCTTGGCAAGCCCAAACTGATAGGCAATAATACACAGCAGTGGTTTATAGTGGAACTGAGCTGAAACAAAGACTTTAAACTTTATATAGATCAGTTAGTTTTGTAAACAAAGCAGTGCAAAAAAAACCCTCTCAAATCCAAAGTATCACTATTTATATACGTACATACAGAAGTCTTCTCATGACACATTTTCAGCCAGTAATTAATTAACTGCTAAAGCAGACAAGTACACAGGTGATTTTTCCATATGCTGATAAAACCACAGATACTTGATGTGCACTACAAAACAGGATGGACCTCATTAGCTAGAGGTCTCTGTCATGGTGGTGCCTTGCTAGCTAAACCCCCACAAAGTTCTTGGCACCATAAACACAGAGAACTACCTCATGCATCCACAAAAAACAATATTTAAACACCATACAACTGAAAAAAACATCACAAAATACTGATTTAACAGCATTTCGGTGGTCTTTTATGGCTGCCGAGACAGAACCGTTTAGACCATAAATGTCCTTCAGTTAATATATTTTGATTTGGATAAATTATTAATGGCAATCAATCAATTAACGGTCAATCATTAACACCCCTAGATCGAGTCTTTAAGTGCGTCTGAGCTAATCAGATGTCGCAGATCATCTGCTTCCAACGTTATAAAGTTCCTAACAATGGAGGCAAAGTGGTGGGATTTAACTGTAGTCAATTTGTTGTGGCCAGGGGAACTCGGACGTATTTGTTTTACAAAGGGAATGCAGGTCAGGGTCATAGGAGAAGGCTTTTACCACCTTGCCTGTGATGTATAATCAATAGCCAAAGCGATCCCAGGAGCTCAACAGTTCACTGTACTCTTTCTTACCCCCTCCTCTTCCTTTTTCCTCCCTTACTTTTCTGCTTCTTCCTCTCACTCCCCACTTTTGATCTCACTTGAAGAGTATCTTTGTAGTAACTATGTGCATACAGGAATCCTCACTATCCATCGCCAAGGTCACGGAACGGCTTCACACATAGCTTCACACGCTCTCTTGATCTCGACACAGCTCCAGTGGATGTCTCCATCTGCTGGCTGCAGCACAGACTGCCTGCTCGCTGCACAGCGCTGACATTAGCACTGCTTCACTCCAAATTCAATTAGCTAAATGGCAGCCTGAATTAGGCTAAATGCAGAGTGAGCCTGCTGAAATGAGCATAGCCGTTGAGGACTAAGGGATAATAATCAGCCACAATTACATCTAAGTGCTCACATTAAAAAAAAAATCTAATTCAATATTATTGGAGAGGGGAGGAAATTCCAACTTAATTGTGCATTCAGGCAGAAAACTAGAGCTAATATCTACAGGCATGTCAGGTATTAAATGTGTGAGTATGTGTGACAGAAAACAGCAGCGAAATGAGAAAACAGGAAAATTCTGATTATTATGGGTGAAAAAAAAGCTATAAAGTTGCTGTTTTTGTTTGTGTGGACTGAGGATGATAAAGACATAAACAGATTCAAACACATCTGGACTAAACAGACTTACTTGAACGTATTCAGCCTGGTTCTCTGTCGGCTCCATGGGGCTGAAAAGAGAGAAAGAAGAAAGATGTTGAGCTATACGCTAACAGGAAAAAAGGCTGTAAACTTCTGTCCAAACTGTGTGTACACCTGCTTTGATACAGAGGCTTTTGTGTTTGATCTGCTCTTCTAACAGGTGCAGCACGTGTTACCACAGATGAAAAATATGCTTGTATTCCCACGACTGTAGCAGCGCTCTCCAGTGAGTAGAAACTCTGCTGCAGTCCAGCTTAATGGAAAACAGATAGATAACAAACCCCACTGAGCATCTTAGGTTGCTGAATATGGAGCTGGCCTCTCAACTCTCTCGGGCGCCATAACTCACACTTTAACACTCATGATGGATCCCGATCCGGTGTCAAAACCCCGCTGTGCTGCAGTCCTGGGAGCCTCACTGTGGGTACCGCTGTGCAGCTTTGTGATAGCAAGCAGGGGCGAGCAAAAGGGGGCAATTACACTCCCAGACAAGTTTTAAGATCAATCAGCGCAGCTCCCAATTGCATGAAGGTTCTCCGAGGGCCCAGAGCAAAGCTGTGTTACACATGACTACAGAGAGGTCAGATCAAAGGATCCCATCATGGCAGTGGGTTGGAGAATGTTAATAGGTCCCACAGCAGAGCAGCTCCACATTCCCTTCAGATCTGCTCCTGAGCTTAAACTCTGCTTTCAAAATGTGACTGAACAAATAGAGGATTACGATTAGCCTCCATCATTTGCAGCGATACTGTCAGCGCTGAGACAGGAAAATAAGAGAGCTGTAAATACAAAAAAAGAACATATATATATATATATATATATATATATATATATATATATATATACCATTAATCATATATGAGGCACTGAAAACAAACACCATGCTGGACTTAGATAGGAAGAAGATCCTAACACAGTAGAGCTTCAGTGATTCCAACACTTTACACACCACACTTTGAAGGATGGTCTTAATGATGCTTTCAGTTTCCATTCAGGCTTGAATTTTAAGTGTGATCACTGTCAATGTTTATTTTAAAATGTGCCCCATTTTCTGTTTTTATTTTGTGTATAATGGATGTTTCTGATAAAGTAAAAGCAAAGTAAGTGGGGAAACCAGGGCTGAACATTTCATGGAAATATGATCAAAACTGCAATATGGAAAAGTGCAGAATGTAAATCGCAGGGGCTGCAAGGTAGAATGTGGGACATGGAGCGATAATTGAAGCATTGCGGTGCTAAAGAAATCTTCTGCAGATCTAAAGGAGCATGCTTGTTTGGTACACACAAACAACATCATCATTTTCATATTTTCAGTGGAAAAGAAACACAAAAATGATCATTCCCACTATTGTAAATCACATCATATTCACTACATCTGTCATAATAATATTTTAGTCCCATAATAAACCGGATGGTAAACCGAATAAAAGGTTGTCTGTAATACTTTTTCTGAAATCTTGGACTCAATACAGGTAATCTGTCCGTAACAAAATACTGTTGCACTAGAAATTATCATTGATTTCCATTTGCTTAATGTTCCATCACTAAAAAGTCACGTCTGTGAATCAAAGTTTCATAGTTAGAAGCTTTTCCATGAAAATAACTAGAAACCAGTTCAGATGTCTGACTCCATGTTTTGCAGTTTTCTGCAACATGTTAATGTTTTTTCACTGAAAGTTTTTCACTAAAGGGCATCTTTAATACTGAAATTCAGTTTCATTGGAATTTTTTTAGGTACAAGTGACAGCTAGAGGAAGATACATGCCTCAGTTTTTTCCTTGTCTTTCTTACAAAGCACAGTGGTGCCAAATGTTGTACAAATGATTAAGATTTTAGGCTATTAATTTAGCTCTATATGGAATCCGAATGCAACTGATGGCTAATTCTATTACTATTATGTTGCTTTTTGATCCTTCAATGTGAGATCTTCCTATCGTTGTGAAGCAGAATTCTCCAAGCGTTGGATTATTCACCCACTAACAGGGAATGTGAGCTGAGATTAGACCATCATTAGACAGGTTAGTTTAGTAACAAAGGTTAATAAAATTAACAAATCTTTTGATTAAACACGTCCTAAAATTTTTAGTTTTTATTTTATATTTTACCTGCTTGTTTTGCTTTTATCCTTTTATATCTTTAATGTAGCACTTTGACATTTAGCTTAAATGAAAAGTGCATTACAAATAAAATGTATTATTATTATTTAATAGGTTATTTCCTCAGTTGATCAAATGAACTGCTTTGTTTATAAAATCTTCAAAAATAAAGAAAAATGTCACAGTAGAACAGTCCAAGATAACATGTTGAAACTGCTGAATTAACACTCCACAGCATTCACTTTCATGTCACACAATAAGCATCAAACTATCACACCTGAGGTTAAAACATTAATGCTGATTCATTTTTTCTTGATGGATTAGTTGACTAATTGTTTCTGCTCCAGCCATGACATAACACGAGTTAAAACACCACTTTGCATCTTTTCAAATTAGCACCTAACAAAGGCGTAGACATGCTTTGCTCCGTGTGGGACGCTGAGGCTGAAGAATCAAACCTGCTACTGCCAGCTGAGCTTATTACCCCAGAAACACGATGACAACATTTCATTTCAGATCTGAGTCTTACCAGCCACCAAAAGCACCAACCAACAGTGTCTGAGCTGAAAAAGGGTTTCCAGAAAAGCAGAGAACACTCAGGAAAAGAAGTGAAGAGCTGCAGCGTGGACTGACATGGGAGGAAAATGGACAGTCGGGCTGAGAAATGGAAGGAAATGTGTGTGATTTAGGGTTGAAGTGACCGAGGAGAGAGAGCGCTTTGAAGTGTCCATACTGAACTTGGAGTATGGAGCTATATTTCCCACGGTCCCTGGCCTGAACTAATGGGCTGATGCTGCACGCTCACACATACGAGCCTCTGCATGCACACACACATGCACTGCAAATCCCACTGTAACACGATACACACACCCTGCTATCATGCATGGTATAGTGGAGGCAGGGAGCCTTTGGCATGTCATGGGAAACAGTGAGAAAATGCAGTCTGCTCTGTTGACGGAGTGGGATAGGAGGGATGTTTGGATGTTTTTACTGATTTCGCTGAAAAATCAGCCGTGACATTATGAAATGCACACAATAAGCTCTCAGGGGAAAAAAAAAGAAAAAAAGCACATTTCGGTTGGTCTCTTGTGCGTAAGAACAAATCAATGCAAAATGAGAAATCATCAAACCAGCAAAAGACCGGCAGCTTCCCGGCAGCACCTGATCAATACGAGGAATCGATGTTACCTGCTGCCTTTAAAAAAGTAAAGCAATGAATCCTCTTATCGTCTCACTTCACTCCCATCGCCTAAAGACAAGTCCTGTCCTCAGCAAGGTCAGCACTAAATGAATTATCCAACTTCTTCAGTTGAACCTGAAGATCTGCACCCCCTGGCTTTAAACACAACAGAGACGATTGTCATAGGGACCCCCTTCAACATTCCTTTATCTGATCAATGTGAACTGTTTTTATCTGCTGCAAATAGAACCAGAGTCGTGTTATGGATATTTTATGAGACAAATGGATTTAGATATGCAACATGTAAACAGAAAAGTAAAAAATAGGACTGCAGGCCATAAAACTGGAATAAGTTCAGACCATTTACTGAAGCAAAAGCAATGAAGTAAAGAAGTGCTGCACTACTTTCTGCTACTTTATGAATACTTTTCTTTTTACTCCACTGCATTTAATAGATACTTTAATTAATAGTTACTTTACCATATATAATACTTCAAGATGTCCAATATTGGCTTTTTTTTTTTGCCAAAAACCGATATGACAGATGATAAAAACATTGAAATCTTCATTTTTTTTAAATCAAGTGACTTACACATTAATGCATCAATAACTATAATCTAATAATATAATCTAGTACATTACTCTGAAATTCTGCACAATAACACATTTGTTTTTGAAGTTTTTAAAGCTAAAATCTCTTTTAGTAAACATGTTAGCTTTTACTTGTAAGAGTATTTTTGCACTGTGGTATTGTTACTTTCACCGACATACAATGACTACTTCTCTAATAAAATTACCATTGAAAAATTATGGAAATTCTTCATTCAAAATAAGTAAAATCAAAGACATTATTAGGAAAATCTGCTCAAAGTATTCAGAGTATAAGTACCGTTTCTGCTCTCCTCAGTGACACATTTATGGACATATAAAACTCTCTTTGTATCACTCTAAAGCAGCATTATGCAGCTGTATAGCTTCATCCCTTCAACCTATAAACTGTCATGGTTCCTAACCTAGGGGCCGCTTTCCTCATGTGCCCAAACTTTAATTTTTTTAATGATTTTATAGTTTCAAAAGAGAGACAGAAAATAAAATGTTATGGGAAAGATGAGGCTATATTTCCAAGGACAAAACTCACCTGTCAGAGTCGTGGTTTCCTTTGTTTGCTGCCTCCTGCTTTGGCTCAGAAACAAGCCCATCAACTTCCAGAGTGTCATCATCCCCGTGGCTCAGTGGAGCTGATGAAGCCTCCTCCATGACTCCACGGTTCAGGTCTGCACCTGCCTGCAGTTCTGCACTCGAACCAGCAGATGGTGACACATCCTCACAGGCAGCTCCAGAGAGGCTGTTCTGGATGTTTGAAGCTTTAAGTTCAGCTTCAGGTTCAGACAGTGTCTTGGGATCAGCTGGAGAGTTTTGTTTGAGCCCACTGTCAGCTTTCACTGCACCTTCATCTCCACCTGTGAGCTTCAGAGATCCGTGGCTTTGGTCTCCTGCAGGTCGCTGGCTTTGACTCCTGCTGATGCTGCTCTTGTCTTTACTCTTCTTATTGCTGCTGCTGGATCCTGGAGAAGAAGAGCACAAAAAACAGAACAGATGAAACACAAAACACACCTTGTCATCAGCTACTTCCCCCATGCCTCTGGAGATGTTGGCTAGTGTTGATCATGACCTCGTTAGATTTACCTTTACTACTCCTGTCCTTCTTCCTCATCAGCAGTCGTGGCAGCGTGCCCACATGTGTGTAGCTCTCACTGGAGCGAACATAGCTGGCAGTGCGAGGACGCATCGCCTCCATGTCGTCCAGGGACGTCTCAGCCACCGGAGTTAAGATGGAACCACGATCGCTGTCATCTCCAGGTGAACATCCTGCTCCGGCTCCAGACTTAGACTTGGAGTCCGACTTTTCGGTGGAGCGGCGAAAAGTGAGGTTGGTGAGGCTGCCGAACCATTTGAAACCTGGAGAAGGGAACAGGAAGAAGGGTCAGGATGTCTTACCAAGACTGAAGGATAACATCTGTAGAATCTTCAGGTATCTTCTCCAGTGGAATCAGCTCCCGGTTTAGGTTTAGGTGGCAGACATCTTCTCTGCCTTTAAGGTTAGACATAAGATTTTTCTTTTCTCTCATGAGGCACTCAGCACCTCTACACTACTCTACTGTCCTCTCTTGGGTCAATATATAATTGTGGGACTTTTTGTATCATAGTTGACATTTTTGCTGTTTTCAGGCCTAAAATCAACAAGGCCACCTAGAACCAAACACCACATGGGATGCGGACACTCTGATGCTGTAATCAGCGGCAGCAGCGGAAGAAGCGTTACAAGCTTTTACTGAAGGAAAAGCAGCCATACAACAATACTGAATACATCAATGCAAGTAAAATTCCTGCAGTCAGTGCAGACATTATCAGCAAAATGCACCTGCAGTGTCAAAAGCATTTATTGTACAGCTGAATGGTTGCTTTAAGGGTGGGTCAAATTATGAAATTGTTGCTACTGATGTGCTAGAACATTTTTATTGTTTTAGCAAGTGAAGGTTGAGCTACTTTAACTTTATCATATACTGCTGTGTCAGAAAAGTTGATATTTACAAAAAAAATACAGAAATTACAGAGTGTTTTGTAGCTTTAAAATGAAGCAGGATGAGGAAGTAGAGACAAAAAATGGCTGGGCCAATATGTAATTGTGGGAATTTATAGTTACTTATTAATATTTTATTTATAGCTATGTTTCATTCAACTTCTTAAATTTTGCACTCATGTAGGACACAGAACTGAGAGAATTTTGTACCACATAGTTGAGGATTAGAAAATGGGTTGACTTTCTTGTCAGCCTATTTTGGTTTCAAAGTGTTGCAGTTGTTTTTTTGTTGTTTTTTTTTTTACAGTAAAGTCGTTCTGTGGACACGCTGTAAAATCTAAAATAAAATATTTTTTATATAATTCTAATTTGTGAGTTGTTTTAGCTCCAAAAAGGCAGGAAACCACAAAACAAGTTCAACTGAAAGATTTTTTTTTCCTCAGGAGGCTATAGAAACACATGTTTATTCTACACATTAACTGGGTTTTGAAGAGGCTTCCATGATGAGATACAATTGTCCTTGATAAGTCAAAAATGGACTGATGTAAATTGTATCTTAAAGCATTTGAAAGTAACCGGAGAACTGCAGAGAAGTAGAAATTTGGTATAGATGGAAATGATAGCTAAAGAGATGAGAGAAGATATAAGACAGAGTGCAAAATGGATGTGGCTTCATGTCTGCAGGGCATTTTATTCGAAGCTGTTTGCTTGTATGTCCACCATAACAACTCCATAAGGCGATATTAATAGATCAGATGTTGTGTTTTCTGCTTGATCTGACTCCATCAAGAGGAAAAAGGAACCAGCTATTAATACAGCTTTAAGAAACAAATGGTTCTATTTCTGTACAGCTGCAAGCCTCAGCAAATGGCCCTTTACAGAGCAGTGAAACAAATCTGTGTATTTGATTCTAGCAATGAAGTGAGTCGTATTTAGATATATGTGCATTTGTGTGTATTAAGTGGATGCATGTGCATGGTTCTGCTTGGTTGCCTCTGTGTGTCAATGTCAGGAGGAATTTTAGGTACTTTCTTTGCATTTGCATTTTGGGACGACAGATTTGACTTTGTGCTGAAAATCACACACCCTGAATTTATCTTTAATCCAACAGAGAAGCAGAAATTTTAAAACAAGATGTAAATTAACTGACTTAAAGGTCTTTGAAATGGGCTTTATTTATCGTGAAGCAAGTCTTGCAGTCAGCTGATTTTTGCATGCAATCATAATCACCCAAACATTGCAAAACTAACAGGACAATGTCTCTGGTTAACATAACTGCTCACACTCAGGCCTGTTGTAGGTAACACAAGTGGTAGCTGCTCTACACACAGACTCACACCAACACACACATGGTACTCACTTAGTTTCCGTAAGCTCATGTTGTGTCTGGGCTGCAGGTGGCTGCCAAACGGATCATCTGAGGAGAGGAAAACAGAGGAGAAGAGGCAGAGAGGGAGGATGGCTGCTTGTTGAGGAGGAGAAACCCTGGTAGGAACCACAGTTCCTCTCTGCGCTGCTCACACTTGGTTTGCATGAGAGAGAATAAGCCTGAGAGAGGAGCAGCAGCGACAGGGGCAGGGCAGACCTGACACTTCCTGTGTAAAACTGAAAGCACCGATGCTTAGAGGAAATGAGAAGCCGAGATGAGATGACAGAGCTTGACAGGGTAAAATGAAAATATGAATATATGAAATGTGTGAGGGCGGCTTATGGCCGGGATGAAAAACTGTTGATTGAACAGCGAGCGTGACAATGGAAACTTTGAAGGATGTAAAGTGTTAAACACAGAAGTGCTGATTGGTTGCTGTTTGCACTGTTGAAAGCAGGTGCTGGTTATAAACTCATTCAGAGCTAATAATCACTATCACCTTTGACAGTGCTGATTATCCGCTTCAAACTAGTAGTCCTTTAATCTTCCTCCTGCAGTTTATGTACAAAGTTAATGTTTCATGACTGATTTATAATCTCTGGATTTGCTGCTCCACATCTGCATACATTTAACCACTCTGAAGTATATTTAAACTTTAGGGAAATGGAGTAAACTGAGCGCGTACAGTTTGTATTACAGCGGCTCTTCTGTGGGATCAGACCACATGTTACCAGACTTAATTGTACTCCATGCTCGTCAATAAGCCTTGGTAAGTCATGATCCTGTAGCCTGTTCCAACAGTTGTCCACTTTTACCAACATCTGCACAAACAGAGACGACCTGCTCTTTTGGAGATGCTCTGACCCAGTCTAGCTTTTGAAAATTCACAGATTTTTTCTTCTTCCAACACAACTTCAAGTCTGAGCATGTCAAAAGCTGACCATCTTGGATTTTTGCATAAATGCCCCCAGAAAGCTCAGCCTAAATCAATGGCGCCCCAGATCCTTCTTTTAAACCTGCTTAATTAGCCTCCCTGTCAATCAATACAAACCCATGCAGAGATCCAAATCCTAACAGAGGTCCCAAAGATACCAAATTCATATTTAATGCTGAATATTATTCAATCTAAAATGGTGCAAAAGACCACTAGAATATTAAAGTGACCAAATATATTTCAGTGTAAATATATTTATGTTGTATGAAGGATTCAAAGCTACTTAAAGGGAAAAAAAACAGAAAACTGCATTTACAGCAATGAAACATTTGTTGAGAAACCTTCATAAGGGTTCATAGTTTGCTTTTCTGATAGGTCACCTTTTTGTGCAACTGTCCAACAGAATCAGTTGTTTGAATGACAAAGCCCATTATTGGCTGTTATAGTTATCAGGTGACCTAATCCTCCTACATAGGAAGAACTTTCCGCTCATCTTAGTGTTTTTTAACCATAACCAAAAATCTGGTTATAATCTTAAATTAGTTGCAGTAGGAAAACTCAACTGCTGCGTGATAAATGTTTTCAAGTTAAGTTATTTTTAGTCAATTCATATATCCTTTGATATATACAGTTGTTTTTCTGGAAAGGGCAATGGGAAGGTTGGAACTAAGATTGACATCGCAACTTGGGAATTACACCTGGGAAAGTGCTACCTTAGGAACTTTCATGAGGAACGGCCAAACAAATAACAAGGTGCACAGACTTTTTACTGACAGAAGACAGACGTGCTCACAAACAATCAAATATTTTATCAGAATAAACCAGTTAAAACATAACCAGGAAATGGAGCTGCTAGGAGGGAAACAAAAGTTACACTTACAAGACCTTAAAATGTCAGAAGCGAGGGATGCTGGAACATATCCTCAGCACCTGTGCAAATTCTCTTGGAGAGAGGCGGTGCTGATGGAGGCACGATCAGATCCTGAGGACCATCGCTGAGGACATCAGCACAGGAGTTGAGTGGGAAAGGCGGCTCCAACCCTCCAAGCAGACCATCGTCTTTGGCAGAGCTGAGGAATATCCATAACCTTCCAGTAGAACATCAGGCATCCTAACCTCTGCAAGGTACTGGCACCTGTTCCCCAACCACACTGCGGGTACTACCCTGAGACCAGATGTTGTCCTCGTGTTGGAATCCACCAATCAGGTTGTGCTATTGGAGCTGACAGTCCCATGGAAAGAACGCCTGCGTTCAATGCCACACATGTGACATTCATCTGCACTAGGGGAGCGTTTCCAATCACATTTCCTCTTAGAGAGCCAGCAAAAAAATAGCATCCCTTAATATGAAAGAAAAGTAACTTTTTCAAAAGGGAGTTTGACTATTTCTTGTTTCATTTTCTCCAGAATTCCTCATATTGCTTAGATTTATGCCTCCAAAATCGTATGTGTGTGTATTAAATTTCTGGGTCAATTTTTGGGTCAATATATAATTGAGGGACTTTTGAAGTCCGTGGGATATATCTTGCATACATTTATATTAAAAGTTAAAAAAAACTAAGGTTTTTTTATGTTCATTATGATCATGTCTTTACAAATTCTATAATTATTCACTATGGAAACAATCACTTATTCATAAATAATAACAAAATAATTATTATTATAATTAATAATAAAATGAGCTTATTCAAATGTTGTTTTGATTGTGTTCTTTTTATTAAGTTGAGATAATCATGACAGATATTTCTTTTTGCCAATATATCAAATTTTAGATGGAAAATAACTAATTGTATCTGTATCCCAGAAATCACTTTCCACTAAGTTCCCCGTTAAAACAACACCTCTGAAGGAAGTGTGTTAATTCCAGATCACATGACCTGCTCCACATGATGTCATTTCCTCCTGAAGAAAAGACTGGCCAGACTCCAAGGCTTTCTGAGTTATTTAATATGAAGTAGTCAACAGGTTTACTACAATATCTTTAGAAATAACTTTCAATTTCAATTTTACTCAATTGTATATATAATATTTAGAAGAATCTTTGTGTAAAAATGCCATGTGGTGTTTGGTTATAGGCAGTCATGTTGATTTAGGCCTGAAAACAGCAAAATGTCAACTATGATACAAAAAGTCCCGCAATTATATATTGACCCTTTTAGGTTTTCTGTCTCATTTTTGTAAATCTATTTAACGTCTGGAGGGAATTTCTTCAGATCTGCCACAAACATTTACATGGACTGTGGGATGAACTGGTTAGATTTCAGTTTTCAAAGGTCGCAGTAGTTTTGTATAATCCGACTTCTCTCCACACATGCACCTGATAATCATTCTGCTACGGACAACAGTCTTTGCCCAGAATGCAGTGATGGTGGCCCTGCAAAATCATGTCGGGTTGAAGTTGTTCAGTAGAATATTTGCATGCAGGGAGGCGAGCACGACCATTAAAACAAATGAAGGCTGTTTTACTGCACAATTGAAACTGTCGTCAATAGTTGCCCTTTTCAGTGTGGTTGTTGGTGCTCTGACATTGTCGTGTCTTCATGCAGAAAAGGGGATCTGAAAAATAATAACACACTGACAGTGGAAACATTTAATGTGCGGCAGAAATGACTGATATTACAATTTATATCAACAGCCTGCCACCAGTCAGTCGCTTGAAAGTCACTGCGATCTCACTAACAAGACTTTGGCCAGAGCTCTAGAATTAATTTGCTGAGCTGGACGAGCACAAAAGATGACACTTTGCATCCAAAAGGTCAAAGGTGAAGTCAGGTGTGGATCTAAACAACAAAGGGACTGGTTTGTAGATGCTCACAATCAGGAGGCGTTACTTTTAGGGTTTGTCAGTTCATGTATAATGATGGGAGAAAAAACATTCAACAAAGGCAAAACATTATTTTTATTTTCTATTTTAGTTTGATACTTTCCATATATTTATTTATTTATACTAATAAATGCACAGAGCCTTAAAATTTTATGTGGTTTGTTCCTTCAAATTTCAGTTCAGCTGCTTCAGTAGTAATATTTAGATGAGGAATGGCGCCTGTAGTCTGCATAGAGCTTTGTAAGAGTAATGTGCTCTCATGGACTTTGACTTCCTGTTGACCTTTTTTTGTTTGCGGCTTCTGCAGAGACGCCTTTTATCTTCCTGTCAGCACTGAACCACGCAAGTATATGTGCTTAAAAAAACTGTGAACGGTGGAGGAGCAGAACAGAACAATATACATTAGACAGCAAAATGAAACTGCAGAGCTTCTGAAACACCCAGAGAACTCTTTTATTAAAGCTAATATCAGAGAGAGAAACCAGACTTAATGTTATCAGTTTAATCTGTTTATCAACCAAGAGCAATGAAGGTCTGTTTTTTTATTTTGTTCTTACTTCTATTTCTCATCCAGAGATGCCTTCAACATTTAAGACTTAAGCTCCAGAATTCAGTTGTTTCATCATTACATTATGCAGCTTTATTTTGTCAGCAAAACTATAATTCCCTTTCATCCCCTTAATCCAGAGGGAAAGTGTTCTTACAATGAACACATGCAAGCTCAACTCAGAGTCTTTTTGTGACATAAGTTGGATACTTCTGAACTTTGCATCCCAATGCAGTTTCTTTATCATTTCAAAGACTCACTGCGTCAATATGTAACTGAGGGACTTTTGAAGTCCATGGGATATATCTTGGATACATTTTTATTAAAAGTTAAAAAAAAAAAAGAAATATGTTCATTATGATCATGTCTTTACAAATTCCATATTTTTTTATTATGTAAACAATCACATTAATCAAAAATGACTGGATATCACTAAAATGTCAACTAAATAACCGTCCCAATTTAATAACAACCACCTTCTAATTAGCTAAACAAGGCATCCTGAGTTATTTAATATAAAGCAGTGTGTGAGTCAAGTGTGGATTTATGGCATGTCAACAGGTTTACTACAATATCTTTCTAAATAATTTTACTCAATTGTATATATAATATTTAGAAGAATCTTTGTGTAAAAATGCCATGTGGTGTTTGGTTATAGGCGGTCATGTTGATTTTAGGCCTGAAAACAGCAAAAATGTCAGCTATGATACAAAAAGTCCTGCAATTATATATTGACACTATATATGCAGAAGCAATTAGAGAGATTCTCGTTTGTTTTCTTTTAATCGTCCTCTGGGTGGCACCATAAGTCCCTGAAATGATGCCTACAATACGTCTCTCTATGACATACTGTCTGTTCTTCATCACAGATTCCTGTTTAGAAACACATTTGGTTGAGGAAATTGCTGCTAATAAGGACTGGAGGAGTTTCATGAAGACTTTGAATTGTTGCCTAATTACCAGTTTAATAATTAATTTGATGCTGTCACACACAGGTTACATATCTAAGGTTTGATTCTTGTATCTCAAACAGTGGGTTTCTCAGCATCTCGTCTCTTTGGCAGTTTACAGAGAAAACCGAGTGAGTGTGACTGCAGATCACTGCTCTGTAATCCAGCAGTATGGAAGTAGATGAGAAGTATGATACGGTGTGGCAAATACGCACACACACACGCACACGCACACGCACACGCACACGCACGCACGCACGCACGCACGCACGCACACACACACACACACACACTGATGCAGCAGGGTGTTTCATTTTAGACTTTGTGTCCAAACCAGGTTTTCCACAGAAGTAATTTGCTGTGTGAATGAGTGTCTGTGTGTGTGTGTGTGTGTGTGTGTGTGTGTGTGTGTGTGTGTGTGTGTGTGTGTGTGTGTGTGTGTGTGTGTGTGTGTGTGTGTGTGTGTGTGTGTGTGTGTGTGTGTGTGTGTGCGCTGCTTTAATTTCACCTTGATGAAAAACAAGCCTTCAATAATTCAGCTCTCTGCCTCCTCATTCGATGACAAATATCAGTCACTTTGACGCAGAGCCACACTGATACACAACGCAGTGAGAGACACACATAACAAGCCTTATTTAGACAAAAATAGTCAACTCGGGATTTTTTCCCCCACATATTTGATGTAATATAATAGTATAAATATTTGATCATATTAGTAATTTTACCACACGCACACACTGTCCACTGATGGAGACAAATAATGTACGATTGTATTCTGCAAAAACACAACATTAAACCTTACATGGAAAAGTCAGTGTACAAAGACAAACAGTAGATCTTCCTTTTCAGATTAGAATACTAAATGTCAGCTTTGCTCTTTAGTTATTCATGTGATTTTGCTGAACACTGCAAGAAAAAAAGAAACTACTGCATGACAGTACTATTTATTATTACTACCTATTAATCTAAAAGTTTTTTATGCTACTTTTAAAAGTCTTCTGACGTAGTTTAGATGCATTAAAATGCATTATTTCATGCTTATTCTTGCTTGCCTCTATTATATTCTCATAAATGTCATTAACATTTGCTGTGCTGATATTGTATTTGCTAGAATCATTTATAGTGAAAAATATATAATTTTATAAAGTTTTTACAGTGGAAAGCAATGTTTTTTGGTCTTACTCCTGTCAGATCTGCAAATTGCTGCACCTGTGCAGCCTGTAAACACATTTTAAATGAATAAAAACGCATTTTTGGATGATTTCTACAATGTATTCTGTATCTTCTGTACATTCCTGAGCAGTGCAGCAGGTGCATCAAGCTGTACTACATTTCCAACAACTCTGCCATCCGTATTAGAATATGATTCCACTTCAGTTTGACCCTGTCGTCTGCTTTCTTGTGCATGATCACTGAAGTGTTCTTACTGTGATTTACAGCCGACACTCTGAAGCTGTAATCTGCAGAAGTGTCCCAAGCTTTTGCTGAAGGAAAAGCAGCAATACAACAATATTGAAGTACATCAATACAAGTAAAAGTCCTGCAGTCAGTGCAGACATTATCAGCAAAATGCACCTGCAGTGTGAAAAGCACTTATTGTACAGCTGAATGGTTGCTTTTAGAGGGGGTTAAATGATGAAATTATTGCTACTGATGTGCTAGAAGCATTTTTATTGTTGTAGCAAGTGAAAGTTGAGCTACTTTTAACTTTATTACATACTGCTGTGTCAGAAAAGTTGATATTTTTAAAAAAATACAGAAGTTACAGAGTGTTTTGTAGCTTTAAAATGAAGCAGGATGAGGAAGTAGAGACAAAAAATATGGCTTGATATATTGCCAAAAAAAGAAATATCTGTCATGATTATCTCAACTTAATGAAAAGAACACAATCAAAACAGTTTCTGAATCAGCTCATTTTCTATTGTTTAGCTAATTAGAAGGTGGTTGTTATTAAACTGCGATTATTTATTTATTATTTATTTAGTTGACATTTTAGTGATATCCAGTCATTTTAATTAATAAGTGATTGTTTCCATAATAAATAATTATGGAATTTGTAAAGACATGATCATAATGAACATAAAAATCTTAGTTTTTTTTTATTTTTCCTAAAAATGTATGCAAAATATATCCCATAGACTTCAAAAGTCCCTCAATTATATATTGACCCAGCTAAAGAATGAAAGTCACAGCTACTACAGACATGAAAACTGCATATTTCTTGTCCTTGTCGTCTCCAGAGACTGAAAGATCGCGATGCAGCAAAATATGACGTTTCTACTGCTTTTCGGGTCAAATATCCAAATAACCGTATATCTATAATTACTCTGTTCTATTCAGCCTCATCTCAATGCCTCCCTCCTTGTCAGGTTTTAACCTGTCACTCATCATGGTATGCTGTGGAATAAAACAGAAATGCTGCAAAGTGCAATAATCGTAAAAACGAAGGAGGCTGAGAGAAAAGGTCAAGATGACAGCGTCTCAGATTGTGTTGTCATCGGGTTTTGTCACTTCGTATTGATGCGGCCTCCATTTGTCACAACATGAGGGAGACTGAGAGCTGAATTATTGAAGCCTTGTTTGTCATCAAGGTGAAATTAAAGCAGCCGCATTCATCCCTCCGTGCATCAAGCCGTCCTGCTGCTGGAGCTCTGAGGACCTTGTCTAGATGTCACTCTTTGAGGACTCTTGTTTTGCTGTTCAAAAGATTAAATAATAATGATTGCATAACGTCTCTTATGAAATGCATGAGCCATTAAGACGAGTAACACTTTGTCCACCAGTGACATTAATTATCTTAGACTATAAGAGGGATACACAGTGATTTATGTGCACTGCTTAGTGCATAGAAAAACGTCAATTCCAAAATAATTAGCTGCACATAACATAAAGAAAGTCTGTGTTTTTGTACATCCTTGAGAAGTAGTTACTCTGCATTTCACTGCACACAGTATGTGACAAATAAAAACTCTTGAATCTTGGATCTTAAAGGACCCCCTCACTGTTGTACATACATATAGACATATAGAGGATTTGGGGCCCTTTTCTTTTCTTCTCCTTAATCAATACGATGCCGTCTTTGGAACATTATATATTTGAATGTTTCATAGAGCAGGATGTTAATAGATAATACAGACCAATCTGGAACACACGTAATCCTTTTGATACCTCAGTTTACATATAATTAATATAATTTATTTATTGTATTTTTACTGGTTTTACTTTATTTTTGTTTACTTATTTGTTTGATATATTTTTGTTATGTTTTGTTTAGCTTCTATTCTCAGTGCTGGTGTTTTTGCTACCTATTATTTTCTCCTTATTTTTCTTAAAGGTCGGGTGTTGCTGCTTAAAAATAAAGGTATTACAGTAATTAAAGGACTAGAAATATTTTGTTTTGTTCTATACACAGTGTCTGCTCTAAATATAATCACTCTTAGTACTACATAAAGGTATTTTGCACATTTCTAGACACCATCTGCTGCTGGAAGACAAACATTTTGTATATTTAACATGTCCTGTGTTTGCACGCCTCCAGTTTCTCCTCTCTACTGATGATTTTCACTTGAAAGCAAATCTGTCGATCCAGATTTGCATCAGTTTAAACCAAATGGCTTATTTTTGAGATCCAAGGCCAACTTGGATTCTCTTGAACACACATCAATACTCCAAATTACAAATAAATCATCAGTGAATCCCTTCAGCTTCAGACTCTTTAAAAGAACTAGTATTTATGATGTGTGCATATGGCTCCTGAAATCCACCATCCACACTGATCCACTCTGATCAACACTTAGAATCAAGCGGCTGCACAACATGACCTCATTAAAGACCAACAAAAGCATTTTCCATTTCAGCCAACATGTCATATCACTATGTGTCCCAATGTGAATATTTAACCCTCCTGTTGTCTTCATTTACAGGCACCAAAAAATATTGTTTCCTTGTCTGAAAAAAATCCAAAAATTCAACAAAAAAAATTCCACAAATTTCTGAAAATTTGCAAAACCTTCAGGAAGAAAATTCCAATAATTCCTTAAAAGTTTCCCTTAAAAGTTTTTTTTTTAAATCCCCCAAATTTGGCAAGAAAATTCCTGTCAATATTTTTTAAAAATTTGTAAAAATCTTTAAAAAAAAATCCTAAAAACATCTAAAGTGATTACATATACATCAGTAAAATTTGTAATATTTTCTTTAAGAACATTCACAAAAAAAATTTTTTTTGCAAGAAACATTTTTAACATTTCTTATTTTCCACCAAAAAATGTTCAAGCATTTTCCAAAAATGTTGAAAATGTGGACATCAGAAGTTTTACTGTGAAAATATTTTTTTCCCCACAATTCAAGACGGGTCAATTTTGACCCACAGGACGACCCAAGGGTTAAAGAAAGTATACTGGCTTAGTTCATTTTAAATGTGTTGTTATGTGTTTCAGACTGTAGGGGGCGCCAAACACATCTGAATTTGACACTAAAAACAAACTGGCACCTGGCTCTAATGGACCAAGTGAGTCACAGCAAAGAACAGTGATGTTAAAGCTAAACACTTCAAATAAATGCACAACTATGAATGCTGCCTTTTTTCTGCTTTCTACTGCATCTAATGAGCTCATTTGAAGTTTAAATTAATATATCTGCATTACGTTGATCAGAATTAAAATGTGTCAATACTATACTATTTCATCCTCATCTCTCACCCCTGTATATATTGTAAATATTATTACTACTGTTCTATTATTATTTTATTCATATCACGACGTCTATTGCTACATAAGCTGCTGTAACAATGTAAATTTCCCCTGGCGTGGGGAGAAATAAAGGACTTATCTTATCTTATCTTAACAAGAACAAAATGCTAACAACTAATAGCCAAATATAATCAGTATAAAGCTAATTTCTGCTCAAGAAATTGAAGCGTTGTCATTCCTATGAATACGTGTGCATATATGAGATTGACTAAGTGTTAAGGGGACTTGGATGATGCAGCAGTGGGATGTAAAAAGTGGCATTCAAGGTACATTAATGAATAAATGATGAGGTTATGAAGATCAATACAACACATGAATATGCTCAATTACCCAAAAATCTGCTGTCTGTCTGCTTCTGTTAGTTTTTGTGTCGTTCCCTTTGAGGTTTAGGAGGGAAGTCAAGAGGCCAGTGTGTCTGTCGGTGCATGTGTGTGTGTGTGTGTGTGAGTGTGTGTGTGTGTGTGTGTGAGTGTGTGTGTGTGTGTCCGCCTCTTTAATGAGTGCAGTGATGCAGCAGCTGAAGGTGACTCATCTGCTGCAGGTGTAACACTCCGGTGAGGTGTTGAAGACAAAAACTCAGTTTGTTTGATGCAATGGGCCTCTGATGTTTAACTCGATGCACATTTTGCTCTACGTTAATATTCCTTTGGTGACCTGTGTACTAGCGCAATATCAGGGATTAAGCTTCATTGGTAATTAGCAGATATTTAACCCTCGTGTTGTCCTGCCGGTCAAATTGACCTGTTTTAAAGTTTGAAAATGTGGGAAAAAATATATATTTTCACAGTGAAACTTCTGATGTCCACATTTTCAATATTTTTGGGAAATTTTTGAACATTTTTTGGTGGAAGAAAAGAAATGTTAAAAATGTTTCTTAAGAACATTCACAAAAAAATCAACCAAAATCCAGCGAGATTTTGGTTGATTTTTTTGTGAATGTTCTTACAGAAAATATTACAAGTTTAACTGATATATATGTAATCACTTTAGATATTTTTAGGATTTTTTTGGAAGATTTTTACTCATTTACAAGAATTTTCTTGCCACGTTTGGAGGATTTTATAAAATAAAAGTTTTAAGGGAAACTTTTAAAGAATTATTGGAATTTTCTTCCTGAAGGTTTTACAAATTATCTGAAATCTGTGGATTTTTTTGCTGAATTTTTGGATTTTTTTCAGACAAGGAAACAATATTTTTTGGTGCCCGTAAATGAGGACAACAGGAGGGTTAACCAAAAACAGAACTACTTCAACAACATACGTTGCATCGGACATTATGATTAGGTGACTGCAGTGCAACATTTTAATCCTTTCAGTGCTCGGTTAGAGTGTCCTGTTATATATATAGTATACATGGACACTCAAGTGTAAATGTCACAACCAATCTTGAATAAAGGTCTAAATAAAGCTGACAGCTTGACGTCTTTGTGTTTGTGAAAAAAGAAGAAAGAAATCCATATTTCTACAGGCTATTTATTTGACTATATATATGCCAAAATCCTTGTATTACAGCTTGAAACAGGAAGGTTCAGGAAAACATGTTGGATGTTTTTACAACAGCGGAAGCAGCTGCAGGTCACACAGGTTACATACATGCAGTAACTCTGCCCAGGAGTTATTCGCTTCTACTTTTGCCCCCCTCAGCAAGTCCACTGGGGATTTATGTACTTACAGGAGCTACAGCAGGATGGATGGTTTCATGTTCTGGATCTTTTTTACATCCCACAGATTCAGGCCGCTAAAACTCAACTCTAAAAGTGTGAGTATTCAGTATTCATACAGTATTATAAACAGTGTCCTTTTATGTCACAGTTTTACAAATAAACCATCATATATTGTTAATATGTTAACATATTAGCAATATAACTCATATTTTGTCACTTTGTATTGATGCGAAGTATAACTCATAACTGTGTTTGTAGGTTAAACGCAGAGACAAATGCTTTGGTATGTTCCACAGTAAATTCTAGTCATACTTTCCCCATCATGTAATGTAAATTTTCAGCCACTAGAGGACTGCAAAGAACTGATAATTGCAATATGAAAATTTCTGTGATTGATTTGAACGTGGGCTGCACAGTGGGTCGGTGGTTAGCACTGTCGCCTTGCAGCTAGAAGATCCCCAGTTCGAGTCCCGGCCTGGGCCTGAGATCTGTGTTTCTGTGGAGTTTGCACATTCTCATTGTGTATGTGTGGGATTTCTCTGGGTTCTCTAGCTTCCTCCCACAGTCCATAAACATGCTGAGGTTAATTGGTAATTCTAAATTGTCGTAGGTGTGAATATGAGTGTGATTGTTTGTCTCTATGTGTAGTCCTATGATAGACTGGTGACCTGTCCAGGGTGTCATCTGGGATAGACTCCAGCCCCTAAATGACCCTAATGAGGATTAAACAGTGTATAGATAATGGAAGGATGATTTGGATGTTAGTGACTTAAATCAGATTGCATTTATACATTGAGCTGCACCGGCTGTACAATAGTGTAAACATAATTTACTCTGAGTAGAATGACTCACAAAACAGGCAATACTTGTCATCAAAATGTCAACACAAGTGCATGACATTGAATCTTATGTTACCATTACTTGGAAGTTTTGCGTTTTAATCCGAGTAATTATAATGCAGTGTGTGGGGTAGCAACAGAGTCAATATATAATTGTGTGACTTTTTGTATCATAGTTGACATTTTTGCTGTTTTCAGGTCTAAAATCAACATGGCTGCCTATAACCAAACACCACATGGCATTTTTACAGAAAAATTCTTTTAAATATTATATATACAATTGAATAAAACTGAAATTGAAAGTTATTTATAAAGATATTGTAGTAAACCTGTTGACTATTTTATATTAAATAAGTCAGAAAGCCTTGGAGTCTGGCCAGTCTTTTCTTCAGGAGGAAATGACATCATGTGGAGCAGGTCATGTGATCTGGAATTAACACACTTCCTTGAGAGGTGTTTTTGTAATGGGGAACTTAGTGGAAACTGATTTCTGGGACACAGATACAATTTGTTATTTTCCATATAAAATGTGATGTATTGCCAAAAAAGAAATATGTCATGATTATCTCAACTTAATGAAAAGAACACAATCAAAACTATTTTTGAATAAGTGCATTTTATTATTGTTTAGCTAATTAGAAGGTGGTTGTTATTAAATTGTGACGGTTATTTAGTTGACATTTTAGTAAAATTTAGGCATTTTTTATTAATAAGTGAT